>NC_141879.1:208018560-208321590 GCF_056163025.1 Triticum urartu | reverse complement strand
GTGATGATTTTTTTTTGAATACAGGGCTGAGTGTAGACTCTTACCCCTACTTCACGAAACACTCAGTCTATATTTCCGAATACGTCGCGAGAAAAGTCCTATCACTACGAGAAGGGCATATGAGGAGCACTTGTACCAAAAGAGAAGCAAGAAAAACCCACCAAGAAAAAGGAGAGAAAAGACACAAAAAACAACACACCACACACGCGAAACAAACACGGACACAACCCTCAAGAGAGGGAGGTGGCCGAGGCCACCATGTTTGAGTTTACTTGGTATGGCACCGCGAAGATATGAACCTTGGGCCCAAGACCAATACTCATCTTTGAAGCACAAGTACCACCTAAAGTGGCTTATGTGAAAGATTGTGTTTGTTTTATGCACTTCTAGGATAAGATAGCTCATGAGTTGAGCTAGCTCCCCCTAGACATGTGCCTACATCTAAGCAAGATAATACATGAGTATGTGTGTATGAGCAAGAATTTCATCCCAAGTTACTAATATCCATGATATTTAGCTCATGCCTTAACTCGCGGAATCTTGCTTCTTCAAGGGGCTTGGTGAAGATGTCGGCTGGTTGATTCTCGGTGTTGACATGGAGTAACTCAATGTTTCCCTTGGCCACATGATCTCTAATGAAATGATGGAGAATCTCAATATGCTTGGTCTTGCTATGTTGAACCGGATTCTCGGCGATCTTGATGGCACTTTCATTGTCACACCAAAGAGGCACTTTGTCACATTTGACACCATAATCCATCAAAGTTTGCCTCATCCATAATAATTGAGCACAACAACTTCCGGCAGCAATGTACTCGGCTTCGGCTGTGGAGAGAGATATACAATTTTGCTTCTTTGAAGACCAACTTACCAATGACCTTCCTAGGAATTGACATGAACCATAAGTGGACTTGCGATCAACCTTGTCTCCGGCCCAATCCGAATCCGAGTAACCCATTAACTCAAATGATGATCCCTTGGGATACCAAAGGCCCAAGTTTGGGGTATGAGCCAAATATCGAATGATCCTTTTCACTGCCGAATAGTGGCTCTCCTTAGGAGCGGATTGAAATCTTGCACACATACACACACTCAACATAATATCTGGCCTAGATGCACAAAGGTAAAACAAGGAACCGATCATAGAGCGATATACCTTTTGATCCACTTCTTTACCATTTGGATCAAGATGAAGTTGACCATTTGTGGGCATGGGTGTCTTCATTGGCTTGACATCTTGAATTTTGAATCTCTTGAGCATGTCTTGGATATAACGAGATTGATTGATGAAGGTTCCGCCTCTCAATTGCTTCACTTGAAAACTGAGAAAGAACTTCAACTCTCCCATCATGCTCATAGCAAATTCCTTAGTCATAAGATTCTCAAAATCAACGTTAATAGCATGGTTAGTGGACCCAAAGATAATATCATCAACATATATTTGGCAGACAAACAACTCTCCTTTTACCCTCTTCGTAAAGAGAGTGGAATCTATTACCCCAATCTGGAACCCCTTCTCGCTTAGGAACGACGTAAGGTGATCATACCAAGCATGAGGTGCTTGTTTGAGTCCATAGAGTGCATTATGGAGTTCATAAACGTGAGAGGGATGATCGGGGTCTTCAAAACCGGGAGGTTGCTTGACATACACCAACTCCTTAAGAGGACCATTAAGAAATGCGCTCTTAACATCCATTTGATATAATTTGAAATCATGATGAGAGGCATAAGCAAGCAAGATGTGAATGGATTCGATACGGGCAATGGGGGCAAAAGTTTCACCAAAGTCCAAACCTTCAACTTGGGTGAAACCTTGTGCCACTAACCTTGTTGTGTTCCTTATTACTTGTCCATGTTCATCTTGTTTGTTCTTGAAAATCCACTTTGTTCCAATGACATTATGAAATTCCTTGGGTGTTTCTACAAGGGTCCACACTTTGTTGCGGGTGAAGTTGTTGAGTTCTTCATGCATGGCATCTATCCAATCCGGATCGTCAAGTGCATCTTCCACCTTAAGGGGCTCAACACAAGAGACAAACGAGTGATGTTCACAAAATTTTTCCAAACGTCTACGAGTAGTTACCCCCCTTTTGATGCTTCCGTAGATGTTCTCGGTGAGGTGTTGAAGATGTTTTAGCTTGGCGGCCACTTTTTGCTCTTTGCGGTCAAGCTCTTCTTCACTTGGTTTTGGACTTGATGAAGAAGCTTGCCCTTGGGATTGTTTTAGCCTTGGAGACACTCTTCTCTTTGCAATCACAAGTTCTTGCTCAGTAGGAAGTGATGACGATGAAGACACTTGTGGTTGGGGTTGATCTTGATCTTGATCATGACCTTGAGCTTGATCTTGAGCCTCAACGATTGGTTCTTCATTATTTGGAAGATATTGCTCTTGATCTTGCTCAGGAATATGAGGGACTTGATCTTGTTCTTGGATAGGTTCATTATTTCCTAAAGCATCTTGTACAAGTGGTGTCGGTGATGACTTCCCTTGTGGAATATCCTCAAGAGGGGCTCTTACACCTTCTTCTTATACTTGGACATGGGGTGTTTCTTGTGGAAGAATGTGACCTATCCCCATTGTCCTTATAGCTTGTGAAGGAGCCTCATCACCTACAACACTAGGAACAATTTGCTCCATACGGGAGCCGTTATCTTCATCAAACTCCACATTCACCGTTTCCTCAATGCACCCGGTGGATTTATTGAGAACTCGTAAGCATGAGAGTTTGATGCATATCCAACAAATATGCCCTCATAAGTTCTAGACTCAAATTTAGCTAACCGGGATTTTTTGTTTAAAATGGAACACTTACAACCGAATACCTGGAAGTATTTGACGTTGGGCTTTCTCCCGATTAGGAGCTCATAAGGGGTCTTGTTCTTGAGCTTGCGAAGATAAAGCCGGTTTGAAGCATGACACGCGGTGTTGATGGATTCTGCCCAAAGCTTGTATGGTGATTTGTACTCATCAAGCATGGTCCTAGCCATCTAAATAAGAGTCCGATTCTTCCTCTCCGCAACACCATTTTGTTGGGGAGTATATGGTGCGGCATATTGGTGCTTTATCCCCTCTTCACTCAAGAATTCATCCATTGTATAGTTTTTGAACTCGGTGCCATTGTCACTTCGGATTGCCTTGATCTCACAGTTATGTTGACGTTGAACTTCTTTGGCAAAGTTGATGAAGGTTTCTTGAGTTTCATCTTTAGTCTTGAGAAAGAACACCCAAGTATATCTTGTGAAGTGATCAACAATAACAAGGCAATACCTCCTCCCTCCCAAACTATCATATGTTGGAGGCCCAAATAGATCCAAATGAATAAGATCAAGGGGCCTCAAGGTGGTGATGATAGTCTTCACTTTATGAGCTTTTTCATGAAGCTTTCCGGCAATGCAAGCACTACAAGGACGATCTTTGGCAAAAGACACATTGGTTAGTCCAAGAATGTGCTCCCCCTTTAAGAGAGCTTGTAAATTTATCATGCCCACGTGGGCTAGCCTACGGTGCCATAGCCACCCCACGTCGGCCTTGGCCATTAGGCATGTTGCAAGATGAGTTTTCTCTTTTGAGAAATCAACCACGTAAAGGTTCTCTTCAACATGCCCAATGAAGACCACTTTGAGATTGCTTCTCTTAAAGACGGTCACATGGAATTCACCAAAATGTGAATCATATCTGGCACGAGCCAATTGAATAGTTGAAAGTAAATTGTAGTGAAGGAATTGGACAAGCATGACATTTTAAAGTGATGAATCATTAGAGATTACCACCTTGCTCAATCCCAATACCTTGCCCTTGCTATTGTCACCAAAGGAGATGTTCGAAGAGGCCTTGAGTGAATCAACAAACTCCACAAGCATCTCCCTTTCTCCGGTCATATGATTGGTGCATCCACTGTCGATCACCCATTGAGTTCCACCGGAGACATAGTCCTACAATAATCAAGCTTTGGTTATAGGTACCCATTTTGCAATGGGTCCTGGTGAGTTAGCAACAAGGGTCTTGGGAACCCAAATAGTCCAAGCATAATCATCATAGTTAGTTCCAACAAATTTTGCAAAGGTATATCCATCATCTCCTCTCATGAGAACATATGATGGATTGTTCTTGCTGGAAAAATTCTTGGGAATGGCCTTGTCCCTAATGACCTTTCCATTCCCAACACCCTTCGTTTCCTTCTCCTTCTCTGTGTGCCCTTCTTGCACAAACACTACCTTTTGGGGAGGGGAAGGAGTCCGACCGATCTTCTTGTTGTTCTTCTTCTTCTTTTTCTTACCACTCTTAGATGCGGGATTAAACCCAACTCCCTCCTTGGCAACACACTCCTTTTGGTTGCTCAAGAGGTCGTTTAGGTTTTTCTCCCCTTGGATGCATGATACAAGCCCTTTCTCAATTTGGGATTTCAACTTCTTATTCTCCTCTTGAAGGGAGGTGCAATCATGAACAAAGTTAGCCATACAAGCATCATCATTTAAATCTATATGAGGTACGAAAGTGAGAGCCTTAATGGTTGTAGCTTTTAGTTGGGCATAAGATTCGGTGAGGGCAATGAGGTCACCTTTGACAACCTTGGAACTAAGAACAAGGAACTCATGCTCCTCAACAAGTCTTGTATGGTCAACTAGAAGCTTTTCAACTCTAACGTTAAGAGCATCTTTGTTCTCAAGAGCAAGTTTCAAAGCATCGTTGGTTTTAACAAAGTCAATTTGATGAGCAGATAAGGCTTCGTCAAGTGATGCTCTCATGACACTCTCTTCATTAAGTTCGTGATCGAGGAGATCAACTCTCTCTTTTTCCTCTATAAGGAGGTTTTCAACGTTCTCAACAAAGTCATCGCGTTCGGCAAGTGACTTAAGGAGATCGCCAAAACGAGCACGAGCTTCACCATGAAGAGTTTTCATGAAATCCATTAAGATTCCTCATCATTATCCACACCCTCCTCACACTCATCCTCCACTATCTCACATGAGACATTGGGAGTGTAGTTGTCGGGTTTCTTGGATTTGGACTTTGTTTTTACCTCTTTGGCCATGAGGCACCGATGAGTGAACGGCTTGTCCTCATTTGGAGAGTCGAAGAGGCCGGTGGTGGAGGAGGAGGTAGTGGCATGCATGGAAAAGGCGGTCGTGCCCACTTGATCATCCTCACCGTCATCTTCATCTCCAGACATGTATTCTTCATGAACAAGAGCCTTGTCATCCTCCCTCTTTGCAAACTTGGTGAACTTCTTCTTCTTAAGCACAAGCTTCTCGGACTTGTCTTCACGTCTCTCATACGGACAATCATGGACAAAGTGTCTTGGTCTATCACAATTGTAGCATTTCCTTCTTCCAAAAGATCTTCCTTGAAGATTTTTTTTCCTTTGTTTGCCATGGTCTCGGAGTACTTCTTCACTAAGAGAGCCAAGTCTTTTGCAAAATCATTTGCCAGGAACGAGGTGTCATTATCCTCCTCACATATCTCTTCACTCACTTCTTCCTCCCTTGAGGGTTGGCTTATCACTTTCTTGGCCTTCAAAGCAAGATTGGGGTTCTTGGTTGCTTGATCTATTGCAAATGTTTTCTTGGACTTGGTTTCCAAAAGAACATGGGTAGAGAAGGTGGAAACAACTTGAGCTACGGTCAATTTGTGATAGTCCGGACGTTGATGAACCATCATGACCATGGTATGTTTTGTGAGAACCATAGCATCGATGAACTTGTCCTTGATGAAATCATCATTTGCCCAAGTGCACCCAAAGGTTCTCAAGTTGAGCACAAGGGACTTCAGCCTTCGGTAAACCTCTTCTGCGGACTCACCCTCATTCCTCACAAAGAGATTGACTTCTTGCTTGAGCAAAGCCAACCGAGATCATCGAATTGCTTCATCTCCTTCAAGAGCCTCCTCAAGGCAATCCCAAATTTCCTTTGCGGTTTTGAGAAGAGCAATGGAGTCACTATAGTCTTCAGTCACAGCGGTGCAAAGCATGTTGTGTGCGGTAGCATTGAGTTGGTCGTCAACTGCTTCCCTTGGAGTGAGATTCATTGGGTCCTTGGGGTTGAATCCATTGATCACAATCCACCACAATTGAGTTGAAGCACTGCGCATGTGAGACTCCATATCTAGCTTCCACTTAGCAAATGCATTAGCTTTCAAAGGGGGCGGAGGCCCAACAGGATTAATGCAGGGATGTTGCAAGGGTTGAGGAGAGTAAAAGGGTTCCACAACATTGTACTTGGGAACTTGAGTACGAGCCGGAGAAGCAAGAGGTTCCCTCGAGTCATCCGCATCATGAACCTCATTTGGATCAAACGATTTTGATGCGGACGTTGATGGCTTTAAGCGAGCTTCAATTTCCTCCTTGACCGAGGCCCGAACCTCTTTCAACATAGAGACTTTGAGGTCCGCAAACATTGAAAGAAGATCGGCCGCGGTCAAGGGGACACTCGGGTTAGTAAGAGCGGCGGGAGCAACGACAGGAGCACCAAGTGCCTCGGCCGCGGCGGGGGGTTGCTTTTGACCATCCTCCGCAACGGGTGTGCCACTTCCCTCATTCCCTAGATCGACCATATCCTCTAAGGTTGTAAAACCTTATATTAGAGCACGAGGCTCTGATACCAATTGAAAGGATCGATACGGTTGACTAGAGGGGATGAATAGGAGACTACAAATTTTAATCTTTCTTGTCGTTTTTAAGGCTTAGCGGATAAAAGAGTTCACTAGATATGCAAGTAGGTGAATGCAACCTATATGACAAGCAAGCTCCAAGATAAAAATTCTAGGCAAAAAACTAATTAGCAAGCCAACAAGCAAGCAACAACAAAGTAAGGTGCGGGAAAGTATTAACCACAAGTGAGACGAGGACATGGATTTTAACCCGAAGTTCACTCTTCCTTGGGGAAGAGCTACTCTCCATTTGGAGCGGTGCCAGAGCCAAAGCTTGCGGAACGCCACCGAAGGCTCACCGTATTCTCCTTCGAGTCACCCCCAACGGATGAGCCTCGAATCACTCGGGGTTGGTCTTGAAGGCGACCACCACACCTTTACAAACTTCTCCGGAGCACACCACAAGCAAGGAAGCTTCCGGAGGAACCTCTAACCGCCTAGGAACCCAAGCTCCAAGAGTAACAAGTCAATGGGGAATAAATGTTGCGGGGAACGCGATTTGGTTTGGTCAAGTTGTAGATCGGGTCTTGCTCTCCCAATCCCCAAAGTTTCAACAAGTTTGGGTGGAGGGATTGAGAGTATTGAGCAAAATGGGGTGTAGCAATGGTGGAGCTCAACAAGACATTAGGGTTTGAGGTTGGAGGTGGAAGAAGGCCCTATATATAGTGTTCTTGAGCTAGTGGGGATTTCTGCCCGTTGGACCCCGTGCGCAGGGGCTAAGTCAGCCCCGTGCGCACGGGGTACTCAGAGACTATCACACCACCCCGTGCGCACGGCGGTCAGAAGACCCCATGCGCACGGGGTACTCAGAGAGTTACACAGTACCCCGTGCGCACGGGGGTCAAAAGACCCCGTGCGCACGGGGTACTCAAAGAGTTACGCAGTACCCCGTGCGATGGGGGTCAAAGGACCCCGTGCGCACGGGGTACCCAGTAACTTTCTGTTGCAAGCTTTCTGAGTACCACAACACACACACTAAGTTCTTTAGGTGGTCGGAGTGGTAAGGATAAGAGAGTAAGGCTCGGCAATGGCATTCCCACACGACTTTCATCCACACAAACCCCTCTTAATAGTGCGGTCTTTCCTACGACTCGAAGCAAACCAAAACTAAAACCTTCGAAGCGTTGAAAGACCACGCCTTTGCCCTTTTTGAAATGGGGGGGGGGGGTTGCACATCTCCATCGTGGGCACTTAGAACCAATATCCCGAGATAAACTTTAGCAACCGATATTAGTTCAACTAACCACATTGTCATCACACCAAAATATAGTATAAGTGCCACTTGCACTTTCACTATGGTAATGAGTATATCCTTTCCGGACTAACCCCTCCGATTTATATAGACACCGAGGGGATCTAGGGTTTACATAGAGTCGGTTACATAAGAATGAATCTTCATAGTCGGTCGCCAAGCTTTCCTTCTACGCCAAGGAGAGTCCAATCCGGACACAGGTACAGTCTTCGGCCTTCATGTCTTCACAGCCCATCAGTCCGACCCTATAGATAACAAGCTGGACACCCGAGGACCCCTTAGTCTAGGACTCCCTCCACAACTCCTTTGTGTTCTACTCGTGCATATAACATCTACACATAAACCTGGCTCTGATACCACTGTTGGGGAATGCAGTATTTTTTTTTCCTACGCACACGCAAGATCATGGTGATGCATAGCAACGAGAGGGGAGAGTATCGTCTATGTACCCTCGTAGACCGTAAGTGGAAGCGTTATGACAACGCGGTTGATGTAGTCGTACGTCTTCACGATCGACTGATCTAGCACCGAAGGTACGACACCTCCGCGATCTGCACACGTTCAGTTCGGTGACGTCCCGCGAACTCACGATCCAGTAGAGCTTCGAGGGAGAGTTCCGTCAGCATGACGGCGTGATGACGGTGATGATGATGCTACCGGAACAGGGCTTCGCCTAAGCACCACTATGATATAACCGAGGTGGATTATGATGGAGGGGGGCACCGCACACGGCTAAAAGATCATTGATCAACTTGTGTGTCCATGGGGTGCCCCCTCCCCCGTATATAAAGGAGTGGAGGAGGGGGAGGGCCGACCCTCTCTATGTCGCGCCCTAGGGGAGTCCTACTCCCTTCGGGACTAGGATTCCCCCCCTTCCAAGTAGGAGTAGGAGAGGAAGGAAGGAGGAGAGAGGGAGGAAGGAAAGGGGGGCCGGACCCCTTCCCAATTCGGATTGGGCTTGGGGCGCGTCTCCCTCTTTTCCCTTCCCTCTTCTCTATTCCACTAAGGCGAACATCTGACATACACGTTTTGATAACTACATGATAGTTCAGTTAAACGGTATAGAGTTGAGGCATCAAAGACGTTTTGAAACGTCACGAAACATATGAGATGTTTTGAGGGCTGAAATTGGGATTTCAGGCTCGTGCCCACGTCAAGAGGTATAAGACCTCCGACGATTTTCTTGGCCTGCAAACTAAGGAGAAAAGCTCAATTGTTGTGCTTGTGCTCAGATTGTCTGAGTACAACAATCGCTTGAATCAAGTGGGAGTTGATCTTCCAGATCAGACAGTGATGGTTCTCCGAGGTCATTGCCACCAAGCTGATAGAGCTTCGTGATGAACTATAATAAATCAGGGACACATATGATGATCCTTGAGATGTTCGTGATGTTTGACACCACAAAAGTAGAAATCAAGAAGGAGCATCAATTGTTGATGGTTGGTGAAACCACTAGTTTCAAGAAGGGCAAGGGCAAGAAGGGATACTTCATGAAACAGCAATTCAGCTGCTGTTCTAGTGAAGAGACCCAAGGTTGAACCCAAACCCGAGACTAAGTGCTTCTGTAATAAGGGGAACAGCCACTGGAGCATAATTACCCTAGATACTTGGTAGATAAGAAGGCTGGCAAGGTCGATAGAAGTATATTGGATATACATTGTGTTGATGTGTACTTTACTAGTACTCCTAGTAGCACCAGGGTATTAGATACCGGTTCGGTTGCTAAGTGTTAGTAACTCGAAATAAAAGCTACGGAATAGACGGAGACTAGCTAAAGGTGAGATGACGATATGTGTTGGAAGTGTTTCCAATGTTGATATGATCAAGCATCGCACGCTCCCTCTACCATCGAGATTGGTGTTTGCGTTGAGCATAGACGTGATTGGATTATGTCTACCGCAATACGGTTATTCATTTAAGGAGAATAACGGTTACTCTGTTTATTTGAATAATACCTTCAATGGTCTTGCACCTAAAATGAATGGTTTATTGAATCTCGATCGTAGTGATACACATGTTCATGCCAAAAGATAGTAATGATAGTACCACCTACTTGTGGCACTGCCACGTAAGTCATATCGGTATAAAACGCATGAAGAAGCTCCATGTTGATGGATCTTTGGGCTCACTCATTTTTGAAAAGTTTGGGACATGCGAACCATGTCTATTGGTATATATGCATGAAGAAACTCCATGCAAATGGACCGTTTTGTACTCGCTTGATTTTGAATCACTTGAGACATGCAAATCATACCACATGGGCAAGATGACTGAAAGCCTCGTTTTTCAGTAAAATGGAACAAGAAAGCAACTTGTTGGAAGTAATACATTTTGATGTGTGCAATCCGATGAGTGCTGAGGCATGTAGTGGATATCGTTATGTTCTTACTTCACAGATGACTTGAGTAGACGTTGAGTATATTTACTTGATGAATCACGAGTCTGAATTATTGAAAGGTTCAAGTAATTTCAGAGTGAAGTTGAAAGATCGTCGTGACAAGAGGATAAAAGATCTATGATATGATCATAGAGATGAATATCTGAATTACGAGTTTGGCACGGAATTAAGACATTGTGGAAATTGTTTCACAACTAATACAGCCTGGAACACCATAGTGTGATGGTGTGTCCGAACATCATAACTGCACCCTATTGGATATGATGCATACCATGATGTCTCTTATCGAATTACCACAATAGTTTATGGGTTAAGCATTAGAGACAACCACATTCACTTTAAATAGGGCACCACGTAATTCTGATGATATGACACCGTATGAACTATGGTTTAGAGAAACCTAAGCTGTCATTTCTTAAAAGTTTGGGGCTGCGATGCTTATGTGAAAAAGTTTCAGGCTGATAAGCTCGAACCCAAAGCGGATAAATGCATCTTCATAGGACACCCAAAACAGTTGGGTATACTTCCTGTCTCAGATCCGAAAGCAATAAGGGATTGTTTCTAGAATCGGGTCCTTTCTCGAGGAAAAGTTTCTCTCGAAAGAATTGAGTGGGAGGATGGTGGAGACTTGATGAGGTTATTAAACCGTCTCTTCAACTAGTGTATAGCAGGGCACAAAGAGTTGTTCCTGTGGCACCTACACCAATTGAAGTGGAAGCTTATGATATTGATCATGAGACTTCAGATCAAGTCACTCCCAAACCTCGTGGGATGACAAGGATGCGTACTACTTCAGAGTGGTACGTAACCCTGTCTTGGAAGTCATGTTGCTAGACAACAATGAACCTACGAGCTATGGAGAAGCGATGGTGGGCCTGGATTCCGATAAATGGCTCGAGGCCATAAAATCCGAGAGAGGATCCATGTATGAAAACAAAGTGTAGACTTTGGCAGAACGGCTCGATGGTCGTAAGGCTATTGAGTGCAGATGGATTTTAAAAGGAAGACGGACAATGATGGTAAATGTCACCATTAAGAAAGCTCGACTTGTCGTTAAGATGCTTTCCGACAAGTTCAAGGAGTTGACTACGATGAGACTTTCTTACTCGTAGCGATGCTAAGAGTCTGTTGGAATTATATTAGCGATTACTGCATTATTTATGAAATCTTGCAGATAGGATGTCAAAACATTGTTTCCTCGACGATTTTCTTGAGGAAAGGTTGTATGTGATACAACCGGAAGGTTTTGTCAATCCTGAAAGATGTTAATAAGTATGCAAAGCTCCAGCAATCCTTCTAGGGACTGGAGTAAGCATCTCGGAGTTGGAATGTATGCTTTGATGAGATGATCAAAGATTTTGGGTTTATACAAAGTTTATGAGAAACTTGTATTTCCAAAGAAGTGAGTGGGAGCACTATAGAATTTCTGATGAGTATATGTTGTTGACATATTGTTGATCAGAAATGATGTAGAATTTCTGGAAAGCATATAGGGTTATTTGGAAAGTGTTTTCAATGGAAAACCTGGATTAAGCTACTTGAGCATTGAGCATCAAGATCTATAAGGATAGATCAAAACGCTTAATGGTACTTTCAAATGAGCACATACCTTGACATGATCTTGAAGTTGTTCAAGATGGATCAGTCAAAGAAGGAGTTCTTGCCTGAGTTGTAAGGTATGAAGTTAAGACTTAAAGCTCGACCGCGGCAGAATAGAGAGAAAGGACGAAGGTCGTCCCCTATGCTTAAGACATAGGCTCTACAGTATGCTATGCTGTGTACCGCACCTAAAGTGTGCCTTGCCATGAGTCAGTCAAGGGGTACAAGAGTGATCCATGAATGGATCACAGGACAGCGGTCAAAGTTATCCTTAGTAACTGGTAGACTAAGGAATTTTTCTCGATTATGGAGGTGGTAAAATAGTTCGTCGTAAAGGGTTACGTCGATGCAAGCTTAACACCTATCCGGATAGCTCTGAGTAGAGATGCCGGATACGTATAATGGAGCAACAATTTGGAATAGCTCCAAGTAGAACAGTTATTTGGAATAGCTCCAAATAGAGCGTGGTAGCTACATCTAGGAGATGACATAGAGATTTGTAAAGCACACACGGATCTGAAAGGTTCGGACCCGTTGACTAAAACCTCTCTCACAAGCAACATGATCAAACCTAAAACTCATTGAGTGTTAATCACATAGTGATGTGAACTAGACTACTGACTCTAGTAAACTCTTGGGTGTTAGTCACATGGCGATGTGACCTATGAATGTTAATCACATGGCGATGTGAACTAGATTATTGACTCTAGTGCAAGTGGGAGACTGTTGGAAATATGCCCTAGAGGCAATAATAAATTGGTTATTATTATATTTCCTTGTTCATGATAATCGTTTATTATCCATGCTATAATTGTATTGATAGGAAACTCAGATACATGTGTGGATACATAGACAACACCATGTCCCTAGTAAGCCTCTAGTTGACTAGCTCGTTGATCAATAGATGGTTACGGTTTCCTAACCATGGACATTGAATGTCGTTGATAACGGGATCACATCATTAGGAGGATGATGTGATGGACAAGACCCAATCCTAAGCCTAGCACAAAGGTCGTATAGTTCGTATGCTAAAGCTTTTCTAATGTCAAGTATCATTTCCTTAGACCATGAGATTGTGCAACTCCCGGATATCGTAGGAATGCTTTGGGTGTATCAAACGTCACAACGTAACTGGGTGACTATAAAGGTGCATTACAGGTATCTCCGAAAGTGTCTGTTGGGTTGGCACGAATCGAGACTGGGATTTGTCACTCCGTGTAAACGGAGAGGTATCTCTAGGCCCACTCGGTAGGACATCATCATATGCGCAATGTGACCAAGGAGTTGATCACGGGATGATGTGTTACGGAACGAGTAAAGAGACTTGCCGGTAACGAGATTGAACTAGGTATTGGATACCGACGGTCGAATCTCGGGCAAGTAACATACCGATAGACAAAGGGAATTGTATACGGGATTGATGAAGTCCTTGACATCGTGGTTCATCCGATGAGATCATCGTGGAACATGTGGGAGCCATCATGGGTATCCAGATCCCGCTGTTGGTTATTGACCGGAGAACGTCTCGGTCATGTCTGCATGTCTCCCGAAGCCGTAGGGTCTACACACTTAAGGTTCGATGACGCTAGGGTTATAAAGGAAGCTTGTATGTGGTTACCGAATGTTGTTCGGAGTCCCGGATGAGATCCCGGACGTCGCGAGGAGTTCCGGAATGGTCCGGAGGTAAAGATTTATATATAGGAAGTCTTGTTTCGGCCATCGGGACAAGTTTCGGGGTCATCGGTATTGTACCGGGACCACCGGAAGGGTCCCGGGGGTCCACCGGGTGGGGCCACCTACCCCGGGGGGCCACATGGGCTGTAGGGGGTGCGCCTTGGCCTACATGGGCCAAGGGCACCAGCCCCAAGAGGCCCATGCGCCTGGGGAAACCCTAAAGGAAGAGTCCCAGCAGGGGAAGGCACCTCCTAGGTGCCTTGGGGGGAAGGACTCCTCCCCTGGCCGCCGCCCCCTTGGAGATTGGATCTCCTAGGGGCTGGCGCACCCCCCCTTGGGATCCCTATATATAGTGGGGTAGGAGGGCCTCTCAAACACACCTTTTGCCTTTGGTGCAGCCCCTCCCTCTCTCCCAAGTTCTTCTCCTCTTCTGTGGTGCTCGGCGAAGCCCTGCAGGATTGCCACGCTCCTCCACCACCACCATGCCGTTGTGCTGCTGCTGGATGGAGTCTTCCTCAACCTCTCCCTCTCTCCTTCCTGGATCAAGGCATGGGAGACGTCTCCGTTCCGTACGTGTGTTGAACGCGGAGGTGCCGTCCGTTCGGCGCTAGGATCATCGGTGATTTGAATCACGACGAGTACGACTCCATCAACCCCGTTCTCTTGAACGCTTCCGCTTAGCGATCTACAAGGGTATGTAGATGCACTCTCCTTCCCCTCGTTGCTAGTCTCTCCATACATAGATCTTGGTGATACGTAAGAAAATTTTGAATTTATGCTACGTTCCCCAACAGTGGCATCATGAGCTAGGTCTATTGCGTAGATTCTATGCACGAGTAGAACACAAAGTAGTTGTGGGCGTTGATTTTGTTCAATATGCTTGCCGTTACTAGTCTTATCTTGATTCGGCGGCATCGTGGGATGAAGCGGCCCGGACCAACCTTACACATACTCTTACGTGAGACCGGTTCCACCGACAAACATGCACTAGTTGCATAAGGTGGCTAGCGGGTGTCTGTCTCTCCTACTTTAGTCAGATCGGATTCGATGAAAAGGGTCCTTATGAAGGGTAAATAGCAATTGGCATATCACGTTGTGGTTTTGCGTAGGTAAGAAACGTTCTTGCTAGAAACCCATAGCAGCCACGTAAAACATGCAAACAACAATTAGAGGACGTCTAACTTGTTTTTGTAGGGTATGCTATGTGATGTGATATGGCCAAAAGGATGTGATGAATGATATATGTAATGTATGAGATTGATCATGTTTTTGTAATAGATGATCATGGAGCCCCAAGATGGAGATCAAAGGAGCTACATGATATTGGCCATATCATGTCACTATTTGATTGCATATGATGTTTATCATGTTATGCATCTTGTTTACTTAGTACGACGGTAGTAAATAAGATGATCCCTCATTAAAATTTCAAGAAGTGTTCTCCCCTAACGTGCACCATTGCTACAGTTCGTCGCTTCGAAGCATCACGTGTTAATCGGGTGTGATAGATCCTTTCGTTCACATACAACGGGTGTAAGCAAGATTTACACATGCAAAAACACTTAGGGTTAACTTGACGAGCCTAGCATGTGAAGACATGGCCTCGGAACACAGAGACCGAAAGGTCGAGCATGAGTCGTATAGAAGATACGATCAACATGAAGATGTTCACCGACGTTGACTAGTCCGTCTCACGTGTTAATCGGACACGGCCTAGCTCACTCGGATCATGTAATCACTTAGATGACTAGAGGGATGTCTATCTGAGTGGGAGTTCATAAGATGAACTTAATTATCCTGAACATAGTCAAAAGGATTTTGCAAATTATGTCGTAGCTCACGCTATAGTTCTACTGTTTAGATATGTTCCTAGAGAAAAATTAGTTGAAAGTTGATAGTAGCAATTATGCGGACTAGGTCTGTAAACTGAGGATTTTCCTCATTGCTTCATAGAAGGCTTATGTCCTTAATGCACCGCTCGGTGTGTTGAACCTCGAACGTCGTCTGTGGATGTTGCGAACATCTGACATACACGTTTTGATAACTACATGATAGTTCAGTTAAACGGTATAGAGTTGAGGCATCAAAGACGTTTTGAAACGTCACGAAACATATGAGATGTTTTGAGGGCTGAAATTGGGATTTCAGGCTCGTGCCCACGTCAAGAGGTATAAGACCTCCGACGATTTTCTTGGCCTGCAAACTAAGGAGAAAAGCTCAATTGTTGTGCTTGTGCTCAGATTGTCTGAGTACAACAATCGCTTGAATCAAGTGGGAGTTGATCTTCCAGATCAGACAGTGATGGTTCTCCGAGGTCATTGCCACCAAGCTGATAGAGCTTCGTGATGAACTATAATAAATCAGGGACACATATGATGATCCTTGAGATGTTCGTGATGTTTGACACCACAAAAGTAGAAATCAAGAAGGAGCATCAATTGTTGATGGTTGGTGAAACCACTAGTTTCAAGAAGGGCAAGGGCAAGAAGGGATACTTCATGAAACAGCAATTCAGCTGCTGCTCTAGTGAAGAGACCCAAGGTTGAACCCAAACCCGAGACTAAGTGCTTCTGTAATAAGGGGAACAGCCACTGGAGCATAATTACCCTAGATACTTGGTAGATAAGAAGGCTGGCAAGGTCGATAGAAGTATATTGGATATACATTGTGTTGATGTGTACTTTACTAGTACTCCTAGTAGCACCAGGGTATTAGATACCGGTTCGGTTGCTAAATGTTAGTAACTCGAAATAAAAGCTACGGAATAAACGGAGACTAGCTAAAGGTGAGATGACGATATGTGTTGGAAGTGTTTCCAATGTTGATATGATCAAGCATCGCACGCTCCCTCTACCATCGAGATTGGTGTTTGCGTTGAGCATAGACGTGATTGGATTATGTCTACCGCAATACGGTTATTCATTTAAGGAGAATAACGGTTACTCTGTTTATTTGAATAATACCTTCAATGGTCTTGCACCTAAAATGAATGGTTTATTGAATCTCGATCGTAGTGATACACATGTTCATGCCAAAAGATAGTAATGATAGTACCACCTACTTGTGGCACTGCCACGTAAGTCATATCGGTATAAAACGCATGAAGAAGCTCCATGTTGATGGATCTTTGGGCTCACTCATTTTTGAAAAGTTTGGGACATGCGAACCATGTCTATTGGTATATATGCATGAAGAAACTCCATGCAAATGGACCGTTTTGTACTCGCTTGATTTTGAATCACTTGAGACATGCAAATCATACCACATGGGCAAGATGACTGAAAGCCTCGTTTTTCAGTAAAATGGAACAAGAAAGCAACTTGTTGGAAGTAATACATTTTGATGTGTGCAATCCGATGAGTGCTGAGGCATGTAGTGGATATCGTTATGTTCTTACTTCACAGATGACTTGAGTAGACGTTGAGTATATTTACTTGATGAATCACGAGTCTGAATTATTGAAAGGTTCAAGTAATTTCAGAGTGAAGTTGAAAGATCGTCGTGACAAGAGGATAAAAGATCTATGATATGATCATAGAGATGAATATCTGAATTACGAGTTTGGCACGGAATTAAGACATTGTGGAAATTGTTTCACAACTAATACAGCCTGGAACACCATAGTGTGATGGTGTGTCCGAACATCATAACTGCACCCTATTGGATATGATGCATACCATGATGTCTCTTATCGAATTACCACAATAGTTTATGGGTTAAGCATTAGAGACAACCACATTCACTTTAAATAGGGCACCACGTAATTCTGATGATATGACACCGTATGAACTATGGTTTAGAGAAACCTAAGCTGTCATTTCTTAAAAGTTTGGGGCTGCGATGCTTATGTGAAAAAGTTTCAGGCTGATAAGCTCGAACCCAAAGCGGATAAATGCATCTTCATAGGACACCCAAAACAGTTGGGTATACTTCCTGTCTCAGATCCGAAAGCAATAAGGGATTGTTTCTAGAATCGGGTCCTTTCTCGAGGAAAAGTTTCTCTCGAAAGAATTGAGTGGGAGGATGGTGGAGACTTGATGAGGTTATTAAACCGTCTCTTCAACTAGTGTATAGCAGGGCACAAAGAGTTGTTCCTGTGGCACCTACACCAATTGAAGTGGAAGCTTATGATATTGATCATGAGACTTCAGATCAAGTCACTCCCAAACCTCGTGGGATGACAAGGATGCGTACTACTTCAGAGTGGTACGTAACCCTGTCTTGGAAGTCATGTTGCTAGACAACAATGAACCTACGAGCTATGGAGAAGCGATGGTGGGCCTGGATTCCGATAAATGGCTCGAGGCCATAAAATCCGAGAGAGGATCCATGTATGAAAACAAAGTGTAGACTTTGGCAGAACGGCTCGATGGTCGTAAGGCTATTGAGTGCAGATGGATTTTAAAAGGAAGACGGACAATGATGGTAAATGTCACCATTAAGAAAGCTCGACTTGTCGTTAAGATGCTTTCCGACAAGTTCAAGGAGTTGACTACGATGAGACTTTCTTACTCGTAGCAATGCTAAGAGTCTGTTGGAATTATATTAGCGATTACTGCATTATTTATGAAATCTTGCAGATAGGATGTCAAAACATTGTTTCCTCGACGATTTTCTTGAGGAAAGGTTGTATGTGATACAACCGGAAGGTTTTGTCAATCCTGAAAGATGCTAATAAGTATGCAAAGCTCCAGCAATCCTTCTAGGGACTGGAGTAAGCATCTCGGAGTTGGAATGTATGCTTTGATGAGATGATCAAAGATTTTGGGTTTATACAAAGTTTATGAGAAACTTGTATTTCCAAAGAAGTGAGTGGGAGCACTATAGAATTTCTGATGAGTATATGTTGTTGACATATTGTTGATCAGAAATGATGTAGAATTTCTGGAAAGCATATAGGGTTATTTGGAAAGTGTTTTCAATGGAAAACCTGGATTAAGCTACTTGAGCATTGAGCATCAAGATCTATAAGGATAGATCAAAACGCTTAATGGTACTTTCAAATGAGCACATACCTTGACATGATCTTGAAGTTGTTCAAGATGGATCAGTCAAAGAAGGAGTTCTTGCCTGAGTTGTAAGGTATGAAGTTAAGACTTAAAGCTCGACCGCGGCAGAATAGAGAGAAAGGACGAAGGTCGTCCCCTATGCTTAAGACATAGGCTCTACAGTATGCTATGCTGTGTACCGCACCTAAAGTGTGCCTTGCCATGAGTCAGTCAAGGGGTACAAGAGTGATCCATGAATGGATCACAGGACAGCGGTCAAAGTTATCCTTAGTAACTGGTAGACTAAGGAATTTTTCTCGATTATGGAGGTGGTAAAATAGTTCGTCGTAAAGGGTTACGTCGATGCAAGCTTAACACCTATCCGGATAGCTCTGAGTAGAGATGTCGGATACGTATAATGGAGCAACAATTTGGAATAGCTCCAAGTAGAACAGTTATTTGGAATAGCTCCAAATAGAGCGTGGTAGCTACATCTAGGAGATGACATAGAGATTTGTAAAGCACACACGGATCTGAAAGGTTCGGACCCGTTGACTAAAACCTCTCTCACAAGCAACATGATCAAACCTAAAACTCATTGAGTGTTAATCACATAGTGATGTGAACTAGACTACTGACTCTAGTAAACTCTTGGGTGTTAGTCACATGGCGATGTGACCTATGAATGTTAATCACATGGCGATGTGAACTAGATTATTGACTCTAGTGCAAGTGGGAGACTGTTGGAAATATGCCCTAGAGGCAATAATAAATTGGTTATTATTATATTTCCTTGTTCATGATAATCGTTTATTATCCATGCTATAATTGTATTGATAGGAAACTCAGATACATGTGTGGATACATAGACAACACCATGTCCCTAGTAAGCCTCTAGTTGACTAGCTCGTTGATCAATAGATGGTTACGGTTTCCTAACCATGGACATTGAATGTCGTTGATAACGGGATCACATCATTAGGAGGATGATGTGATGGACAAGACCCAATCCTAAGCCTAGCACAAAGGTCGTATAGTTCGTATGCTAAAGCTTTTCTAATGTCAAGTATCATTTCCTTAGACCATGAGATTGTGCAACTCCCGGATATCGTAGGAATGCTTTGGGTGTATCAAACGTCACAACGTAACTAGGTGACTATAAAGGTGCATTACAGGTATCTCCGAAAGTGTCTGTTGGGTTGGCACGAATCGAGACTGGGATTTGTCACTCCGTGTAAACGGAGAGGTATCTCTGGGCCCACTCGGTAGGACATCATCATATGCGCAATGTGACCAAGGAGTTGATCACGGGATGATGTGTTACGGAACGAGTAAAGAGACTTGCCGGTAACGAGATTGAACTAGGTATTGGATACCGACGGTCGAATCTCGGGCAAGTAACATACCGATAGACAAAGGGAATTGTATACGGGATTGATGAAGTCCTTGACATCGTGGTTCATCCGATGAGATCATCGTGGAACATGTGGGAGCCATCATGGGTATCCAGATCCCGCTGTTGGTTATTGACCGGAGAACGTCTCGGTCATGTCTGCATGTCTCCCGAACCCGTAGGGTCTACACACTTAAGGTTCGATGACGCTAGGGTTATAAAGGAAGCTTGTATGTGGTTACCGAATGTTGTTCGGAGTCCCGGACATCGCGAGGAGTTCCGGAATGGTCCGGAGGTAAAGATTTATATATAGGAAGTCCTGTTTCGGCCATCGGGACAAGTTTCGGGGTCATCGGTATTGTACCGGGACCACCGGAAGGGTCCCGGGGGTCCACCGGGTGGGGCCACCTACCCCGGGGGGCCACATGGGCTGTAGGGGGTGCGCCTTGGCCTACATGGGCCAAGGGCACCAGCCCTAAGAGGCCCATGCGCCTGGGGAAACCCTAAAGGAAGAGTCCCAGCAGGGGAAGGCACCTCCTAGGTGCCTTGGGGGGGAAGGACTCCTCCCCTGGCCGCCGCCCCCTTGGAGATTGGATCTCCTAGGGGCTGGCGCACCCCCCCCCCTTGGGATCCCTATATATAGTGGGGTAGGAGGGCCTCTCAAACACACCTTTTGCCTTTGGTGCAGCCCCTCCCTCTCTCCCAAGTTCTTCTCCTCTTCTGCGGTGCTCGGCGAAGCCCTGCAGGATTGCCACGCTCCTCCACCACCACCATGCCGTTGTGCTGCTGCTGGATGGAGTCTTCCTCAACCTCTCCCTCTCTCCTTGCTGGATCAAGGCATGGGAGACGTCTCCGTTTCGTACGTGTGTTGAACGCGGAGGTGCCGTCCGTTCGGCGCTAGGATCATCGGTGATTTGAATCACGACGAGTACGACTCCATCAACCCCGTTCTCTTGAACGCTTCCGCTTAGCGATCTACAAGGGTATGTAGATGCACTCTCCTTCCCCTCGTTGCTAGTCTCTCCATAGATAGATCTTGGTGATACGTAAGAAAATTTTGAATTTATGCTACGTTCCCCAACATTACTTGCCCAAGATTCGATCGTCGGTATCTCAATACCTAGTTAAATCTCGTTACTGGCAAGTCTCTTTAATCTTTCTGTAATGCTACATCCAGTAACTAACTCATTAGCTACATTTCTTGCAAGGCTTATTGTGATGTACATTACCGAGAGGGCCCAGAGATACCTATCCGACAATCGGAGTGACAAACCCTAATCTTGATCCATGCCAACTCAACAAACACCATCGGAGAGACCTGTAAAGCACCTTTATAATCACCCAGTTACTTTGTGGCGTTTGGTAGCACACGAAGTGTTCCCCCGGTATTCGGGAGTTGCATGATCTCATAGTCATAGGAACATGTATAGTTATGAAGAAAGCAATAGCAACAAACTAAACGATCATCGTGCTAAGCTAACGGATGGGTCAAGTCAATCACATAATTCCCTAATGATGTGATCTCGTTAATCAAATGACAACTCATGTCTATGGTTAGGAAACATAACCATCATTGATTCAACGAGCTAGTCAAGTAGAGGCAAACTAGTGACACTCTGTTTGTCTATGTATTCACACATGTACTAAGTTTCCGGTTAATACAATTCTAGCATGAATAATAAACATTTATCATGATATAAGGAAATATAAATAACAACTTTATTATTGCCTCTAGGGCATATTTCCTTCAAATACTACTAGAGAAGTTTAGCTCTACATTGCTCTCGTTAGTACATTTTTGCCCTGTATCATTGTACTAAAAATGATAGCTAGTTAATTATGTAGCATCACTTTGTATCATTTTGTCAATATTATCATATCTATATTTACTCTTAGCAAAATGTAGAATAAAGAGAATATGCTTATGGAAAAGTTTTTGTGGTGAACTTCTTGAATTATTCTCCATCGACATGGAGAAGGGCTTTATAGAGCAGGTGATAATAGCTATGGTAAATCCATCCTTCTCACGCCTTCAAACTTTATTGTAGTATAGATTTGGATAGACATTACTGGCTCAACTGCTAATTAGTTTGACATTAGCATCAAATTGCATGTTTGCAACAACTCTCATTTTTCACTTTTAGTTATAAAACTAGTTGCATATTCCTACCATGCGACGAATCTGGTGCTTGCGGGGATCCAACGCTTCCCGTGGCGCTAACGACTCTACTAGTTGCGGATGGCGTAGGGCTGACCCCCTCATCTGGAACGAGACAAAGGACACCGTCCATGTCTATCCCGCTACCCCTTGTCTCGGTGAATGATGTTGTCCCCTTGGAGGCCCAGTAGGAGTCGCAGCCCAAGGAAACATATCGATGTTGTGCTGCGGCACTCTGCCTTCGAAGCTCGCAACAAGGAGGGAATCTGCCGCGTGTTCCGCCACGCAACCACCGACGAGGAGCAGCGATTGGAGCTCGTGAGTGCGACCCCTATGCTTACCTCAAAGATGTCTCCGAGGAGGGGGAGGAGGAGGAATAATCGAGGAAGAAGAAGAGGACCATGACAACAGCGAAGAGGACGAAGACTAGACGATGCCGGCCACGACTAGTGTAGGTAGCAGTATTCTTGGAAATGTCGCTAAGTCGCAAATTATATGTAAAATGACGCATTTTGGCTAAGTAAATTGCACAAAACCACCACTTTGAAGGTTAGATTTGCAGAAAACACTACGTTACATTTTTTGCAGAAAACACCATGTCTATCGTAATCTTTTTGCAAATAACACTGATTGGCGTATTTGCCTTGACTGAGCACGTTTATGACAGATGGGACCCACTAGTCAGGCTGATGTGGCATCAATTTCTAACACCGTTACGTTGAACCGTCCTTTTGCTGGACATGGGCCCACTTGTCAGCATTTCATCCTAGTTTCTCTCTCTCCCTCCCTCGAACCAGCAGAGCAGCACGCAGGAGCGCTGCCGCCGCCCATCGCCATGGCCCTGAGCTCCACGAAATTCGTCGCAATTAACCAACTCTCTCATCGGATCCATCAAGAATCGAGCCGCAGCCCCCTCTGCATCTCGGATTCCTGCTCCTTTGTCACGAGCGACGGCCGCGAGCACTGGCGGGTCCTGGATGAGGTAGGCGATCCCAGCGATGCAATCGTCCTGGAGTGCGCGCATGACGTCCTCGACACGTGGCGGAAGGGCGCTCCTCAGCCGGGGAGGGACGGGCGGCGTCCCCTGCTTTCCCCTCGGTGCGGCAAAGGCGACGGCGTCCTCGGCGCGTGGCGGAAGGCCGCCCCACGGCCGGGGGCGGGACAGGCGACGTCCTCTGCTCCCCCCTCGGTGCGGCAACGGCGACGGCGGCGCCTGCCTCGGCCGGGGTCGGGACGGGCGACGACAACCCCTGCCACGGTCGCGGTCTGGGTTAGGACGGGCGACGGCAGCCCCTGCCACAAATAGACGGGCAACGACCTTTGCGTGCATCTGGGCACAGCGCCTGCGACGGCGGACTTTGCCTCGGCCGGCGGCGGGACGAGCGGCGGCGGCTTGGTGAACTAAGATTTGGGGCGATTTGGGGGTACAGTGATAAGATGAACTGATTTTTCTTCTTCTTTTGTTTCAATGACCGGTGGACCCCACAGTCTCACTCATGATGTTATCGTCACCAATTGTCGCCGTTACGCGTAAAATGTTAAGTGTCGCCACGTCAGCCTGACTGGTGGCCCCACCTGTCATAAACAAGTTTAACTGAGCCCGATCCATCGATTAGTGTCTTCTGCAAAAAGATTACCGAAGATATGGTGTTTTCTGCAAAAAAAAGTATTGTAGTGGTTTTCGCAAAGCTAACCTTCAAAGTGGTGGTTTTGTACAATTTACTCCATTTTGGCCACCAAATATAGGTGCTAATCTATTGTCATGATACACGTGTTGGTTAGATTATTGAGCTTAAAGTGCCCCTACAAAATCAATGAAAATGGAAAAAAAAACAAAGAATTTTAGGGAGGCCGCCATTTTGGAAATTCTGTGTTTGCGCACAGCCGTCGCAACCTTCATATCTAATGTGTTATGACAACTGTCGATATTTCGATATGGTGACTCTGCTAGAGTTGCTTTTGTTACGAAGTTTCAATATTTTTGCCGACTCTTCTAGAGCTGGTCTTAGACGTCACTACTGGTTTAGCTCCAGTTTTTCACAATCTTTTAGTTTTGGTGTGTGATCTCAAGCATGCCGGATGCGGCCTGCTCACCGGGTTCATGGTTTTCTTTTCCCTCCACAACAACAAACAGAGGAAAGCCGCTTACACGGCGCCACAGAAAACGTTACTTCAGGTGATGCGACCTCGTACGACGCACAACTGCAAACGAGAAAAGCCGTTGCGGGTATTAAGTTGTTCGGATGGCACGGGACTGTCGCATAGCAACAGCCTAGCAGATAGACCAAAAATCGTCACGCCAGTACATTTTGCACACCAAGCTCAAGCGACTCACGGGACTGTCGCAGGCAAGTCTCGCCCCAAACCTACTCCTAGATAAACATGCAACCCGGGCGGTGCGCCTGATCTTCCGTTTATTTATAGAGGAATCCCCGGCGCTCAGCAGACGCAGCGACAAGTCCGCGGCACGCGCGACCCGCCGGAGAAAGAGGGAGGGAGGAGATGATGGGCGGCGCCGACACCCTCCTCCGTCAGGAGCCATGGTTCGTCTCCCTGGCCGTCCTCGGCGCACTGTACACAGCAGCCGTGGTGCTCCGCCTCCTCTCACACCTCGCCCTCCTCCTGCGCCGGCCGAGGGACCTCCGCCGCCGCTACGGGGCGTGGGCCGTCGTGACCGGTCCGACGTCCGGCATCGGCCAGTCCATGGCCCTGGAGCTCGCGCGCTTGGGCCTCAACCTCGTCCTCGTCGGCCGCGACCCCGCCAAGCTCCAGGACATCTCCGAGACCATCTCCAAGACTCGCTCCGTGCAGACAAAGACGGTCGTCTTTGACCTCGCGCTCGTCGCCACCCCTCGAGGTGACCCATACGCACGGTGCACAACACAAGCATCGCCACGGCATCCATGTGAATAAGATGGAGCTGACTGTGATCTACCTCACGGTATAAACTGAACTGCTGAGCATATATACTGCATTTGGCAGGGGACGAGGCGGTGTGGCGGCTCCGGGAGGCCGTGGAGGGGCTGGACGTGGGGGTGCTGGTGAACAACGCCGGGGTGGCCAAGCCATGCGCGCTGTACCTACACGAGGTGGACGTGGAGGCGTGGGTGCGGATGATGCGGGTTAACCTGTGTGCGCTGACGGAGGTGACGGCCGCGGTGCTGCCGGGGATGGTGCAGCGGGGCAGGGGCGCCGTCGTCAACATCGGCTCCGGGTCGTCGGAGGCCATCCCTTCCTTCCCCCTCTACACCATCTACGCCGCTTCCAAACGGTACTGCACTGCATACGGTCTTGTCAATTTCACTGTACGTACATACGTATCTTGGATTCTTGGGTAGGTCGCCGAAAGGAAAAGCGCTTTGGTTGGTTTGCGCTTGCTGCTTTTCTATTTGTAATTCATTGCGCTAACTGTTTCTGGGTTTGTTGACGTCACTCATCATCATGTTCTTGGCTGTTGTTGAGCAGTGATCATGTTCTTAACTGTTCATGCGCTTGCTGCTTTTCTTTTATTCTGTTGGCTTATATGAAATACAAGTACATGACTCTTTCTAGATTTTCTGTGTTAAATAAGTAGATGGTTTTAAATCTCAGGTACGTTGCTCAGTTCTCCCGGAGCCTCTACGTGGAGTACAGAAGCAAAGGGATCGATGTGCAATGCCAGGTAAGCATGCAAATTTAAATTGTAGTTTTACGAGCATTCGACAAAAATATACCATAGGTATATTTACTATATTTTGTTTCAAATTTCAAGCGGGTGGGGGGGGGGGGGGGGGGGGAGGGGAGGGGATGAGTACAGAGAATGCTGCTGAGACCAATAAGCTTGATCGTCTTTCTGCAGCCAGAGCATATGAAAAATAAGGGCATGTTTGGTTTTAAATAAGTCACCAATTTATAAGTCGAAAAGTGAAAAAAATGACTTATTTTGCCAAATAGACCCGACTTATAAGTCACCCCAACTTATAAGTCATAAGTTGCTCCACCCCAACTTAAAATTTATAAGTCATCCCTTTTGTGTGGGTCCCATCACCTGTATGATGTTGATTGGTGTGGAAAGGTGTGTCAGGTGACTTATAAGTCAGATGACAACCAAACATGCGTGACTTATAAGTTACTAGTTTTAAGTCATCTGACTTATAAATCGGGTGACTTATTGAAACCAAACAGGCCTTAGCTAGGAGCCATCCTACCGCAGGTGCAGAGTGCAGACCCCCCATGTGATCGACTGCACCGTCCTTGAGAAAGAAAGAAAAAAACTGATTCATCCATACATAGTCAGTGATTCAGTTTGCGGTCTGCACACATAGATTCCAGATCAACAGAGTTTGGTTTACTCGCTGGATTAGTTTACGGTCTGCACAGCCCCATGATCCCATGCATCTTACTGCAGATCATGGGTAATATATTAAGGGCCATGTGTTCAGCACGGAAATGCCGGAGTCTAAAGCTCTGCACACTGACGGGTTAACCTTTGAGAAGGCCGAGTTGATTACAAACATGGAAGAACCGCCGAAATTCGAGTTAGTTTTTCTAAAAAGTTGACAGGGAGATGGAGGTAGTTGAAACATGCTCCACCGAGTTATCGGTCGTCAGAGAGTTAGTTGAAACATGGTCCACCGAGTTATCAGTCGTTAGAAAGACCCCAACCTAACCACTTGCCGGGTCTGGGGTACACACTGGTCCGGCGTGCTTTCAGAGGCCGTCACCGCCAACTGCCATCGCTCCATCTTCAGAGTTGTACTGATGCATCAACCTTGCTCGGTCCAGCTATCGTCGACGCCACCACGGCGCCCAACGGCACCTCCTCCCTACGTGTAAACAGTTGTACACGTCGCGGTCGCCACTGATACACTTCAGCGCCATGCTGCCACGTACCACCAGCCGACACAACTTGAAACCCTTGAAGGACCTGCCGTGCGTAACACCTGCCGACCAGGCATGACCAAGCGTATCACCTGTCGGTCATGCATGACTTGACATCTCCACCGAAGCTCCGTGCAAGACGAAGCCGCTCCACCTCCTGCCTCTGACTTCTAGCGCTGCTTCATAAAACGACACTCCCAAGAGAGAAACGACACCGCAGTGCCGCCATCGTCCGGTCTGAAACACCAGATCCTAGGGTTTCCCCCGGAGCAATACGAGTGGGTCGACGAAAGTCACATGACGATGCCTTCATCAAGGTAACGACGTGGAATGCCGCCATCGCCCGCCGCCGGCTCGGTTTTCACCGGCAACTACGTCTCCCCGACTCGCAGGTGGTGCCAGATGACGGATCCCGAGATCCGAACACCCAGCCTCAGGCCGACCATCTCTGATGGAAGAGATGACCACCACCGCCGGTTGAAATGGTCAGAACAGATCTGATCGGAGGTGCCACCGACGAGACCACCAGGCCCTCCACGCCGCCGTCGCCGATGTGAAGACAAGCATGCACGCCACCGCAGCCTAACTGGCCGGCGCCAACCGCAGCCGCCGCCTCCGCCCGAAGGGCCATCCGCAGTGCCCGCAACCCTGGCCTCCGCCGCGCCAAGCCGTCGCCGTCCGAGGACGGGCCGGCCTGCCACCGCGCCGCAGATCCCAGATCGATCGCGCCACCACACACCTTAGGGTTCGCCCCACCCCGAAGACGCGTGAGAGAGGAGATCCCCCGCCACAGCCGTTGGCCCCCGTGCTTAGCCCAGCGGCGTCTTCCGGCGGCGGCGGAGGAAGAAGAGGAGGGAGTTTGCGGCGGCGGCGGCTAGGTTTCTGGCCGCCTGAGTCGCCCTAGGGGGAGGATGACGCGGGGGGTACTCTGTGTTTCCCTCCATGTACTATAAGATATCTAAAACGGTACATAACTTGTAACTTGTAGATACCTTTGAGGCCAAATAAACGGTGATAATCATTATCATGGTGTGTGGTGCAACAACTGCAGGCCCCGCTGTTGGTGCAGACGAAGATGACGTCGGTAGTCGCGGGGTCCGGCAAGCGGGGCCGAGGCTTGCTGCAGCGGCTGCTCGTGCCGACGTCGGAGGAGTACGCGCGCGCGGCGACGCGCTGGATCGGGCACGGCCCGCTCTGCATGCCCAATCTGGGACACCGACTGCAGTGCCGCTTCTGCCGCGTCGTGCCAGACCGGCTCCTCGACGCACAGCGCCTGCGCGAGAACCTGCGGCAGAGGGCCGTCTTCCAGCGGCTCCGGTCGCCGAGGGCGTCGTCCCATGCCAACGGCGGCGAGCAGAGCTAGCTTGGCCCAGGCCGCGCGCGTGCATACTTTGTGTCGGTGCATACTTTGTGGTGTGGTACTACTGTGTATGATTTGACATGTATCTGTGAACCGTGGTTCGGTTTAAGTCGCCGTTGATGCACGCGCAGCTGATGCCTACATTTCTGTTGGCTGCATTTTCCTTTAGTTAAACCGTTCCTGGCCGAATGCGTCAATACGAAGCAAATGGAGTTCAACGGGGGAACAAAATAATAAACAGATTTCTTGAAAAAGGATGTGGTAGCTATAATAATACCAGGGATCTACGAAATCCATGGCTCAAGTGCGTGTCCCGGGGTCCCAGCCTCCATCACTTCTTCAGTTCCGCCTTGCTTCAAGAACAAAAAAAATATGTGTGGAAGACCACTAGCAGAACTGAATGTTGTATGCACCTTCATCTTGCAGTCGAATTACCTGGATTATTTGGGACAAATTCCTTTCTTTTTAACCGTACTGCAGTTATATAGCAGGATAAGGATACATGCTTGTACTGCCTCTATCATAAATTGCACATGAGTTGATTCCGAGTTTAGACAACTAGGAATCAATCGCTCTGAAGGTATTGCTCTTTTATTTTATTTCAGATCATGAGGAAATGGGTTCAGATATGTGACTACTCTATGCTGTACTAACTACTCTATGTTGTACTGACTAATCTTAGAATTATATTTGGTTCAGGATTAGTTCATCTGTTAATTCTCAGAGCACTTTTGGATCAGAAATAAACACGCTATTCACCTTCATAGGATGGGGGGCACGTTCAGGAAGCTATGAATCAACTATGAAATTTCTTGAACAAAAAGGCTAGAATTGTTGTATTTCAGAAAGTTGTAACTATATTTCAGAAACTTTGAGCGACCGACTGATCTAATTTAATTTGCCGCTACCATTATATTTTAGGCCATCATATAAGTGCACCGACATGTAACATGGTACAATCATGTTGATGTACTCATGAGAGGTACGCACTAAAACTAATATTTATTCCGATTAGTCTTTTTATTTCGAGATCACACCGACGGGAACCACGCCCCGGCCGCCAACCTGCCTCCTTCCCGATCCCAACCTCCCGAACCCTACCACGCCGCCAAGCCCGCCACCGCTCCGTTCCATGGATCCACTTCGCGACGGCCAGTTCTCGCGGCAGTCTCCGCCCGCTCCTCCTGGTCCACCTCCCCCACCAAGCTCTCTCTCCTAGATCGTGAGCTGATAGCGGAGGCACATAGGTTTCGGCTCCTCCACTAATGGTGATATCAAGGGCTGGTGGAGGCCGGCCATCATGGACATGTCGACAAGGCTGTTTCTTCCTAGACCCAATTCTTCGACGAGTTGCTCGAGAAAGATAGGAGCTTGAGGGGGGTTCTACGAGTCAGAGCGGGAGCCGGAGCGGTTCCTGAGCCTGGTATGCAAGGCACTAGGGCAGGCAAGCGGTTCTTGGCATGGCAGCGCTGATGCAGCATGCTGGCTCACTTGCTCGGACCAAGGGGTGGCTCGTGCACCGCTCATCCGTGTACGCCCTCAACTGCCTTCTCGGCTAGGTGCCGCCCGGACCACGCCTTTTCCGGTAAATGTGTTGCCTGGTCCCTGTCAAAATGTTTCTTAGCAGTACAAATGTCTATCACATTGCTGAATATTTTGTTGCAATCATACAAACTGCAGGCAGATTCTCAATCGTATCGGTTCGTGCACTTGTATGCTTTTGTAATTGTAGAAATGTTGAATTAGTAACTACATGGTATTCGGCTATATTCTAAATCAGCGGTTCCGACGAGATTCTTTATTATTCGGCTATATGAGTTAGTAACTCATGGCTTTCTTCTTCTACATTTGGGCTTCTATAGCTGAATTCCTGCATGTTAGATATACAGGCTGCAACGAGAAAAGTAATCTTCTATGGAGCGCCACCAAATCAAAGATTGTGTTTGTACACCCTTGTTAAGAGAGATGGCAGGACATGCATTGGCCCTTTCTACTTGGTACTTGAATCAAATGGTGGGTGTCAATTTTATCCAAGAGCTATGTCTAATATGTGGCCTAATTCAGCTGGACTTGTTGTATTCTCTTCTGGTGACCGTCTTTTGTTTAAAACCCAATTATCAAAGTTGCTGCTTAAAATTCCCCTACAAATTGGCATCTACAGGACACCAATGGACAATTTATTTAAACTCCACATGTGGATCATTTACTTCAAGCTCACATGTTACCAACCAGATTGATAGTATGTACATTATACAACCACATATCTCAAATTACTTGGGAATTGGAACATTTCTTGTTTTCAATTGAAAATAGTTACAACAAATTAAAAAAGGAGTTCCCTGTAATAAATGTGTTGAAATATGTGTGGTTTCTTACACAAATGGAAGTTATCAAGCCCGTTCTTTATGTAACAAAAAATTACTCCATCTGTAAAGAAATATAAGAGCATTTAGATTACTACTTTAGTGATATAAATGCTCTTATATTTGTTACGGAGGGAGTAGCAGATATATTTGACTAGATGTGCCAAACTGAGGTCGATAGGCAGTGGAAGCTTTTGCAGGTCATTTTCAAAGTTAAGTATATCTTCTTCGATGTGATGTTTCATTTATCTGCGTGCATCATGCTAACATCTGTTGGTTTGTTTCTAAACAGCAGTGCTACTACTGTGATGCATAAATCGGAAAGGTGTGATAGCACCCGGGAGCCCCGGCACCCCCTTGCTGTTCTCTGTCCAGCAGTGGTCTATTTGCAGTCTCGGTTTAATTAAGCAGCCTATTTACCCATACAAACGGTGCAGCTAGTAGGATGTAGCATCAGCCTGGCAGGAGGTGACGCGTCTCCCAGGTTGAAGGGACAATTCACAGACAATATGGGTCCCTAGCTGTTTCACACCACTGCCGGTTCTCATTTCTTTATTAAACCATCTTGTAGAGCAGCAAAGAGGTGAGAACCAGACAAGTCATAAACAGTGTCCTCTCCTATATCTATTTCCTGATCAATATTTTGTAAACAGTGTATATGCATTGCTCAGAGAAGATCCCACTATAAGTAGTAAAAAGTAAATGGCCTTTTTACTTTGCTCTTCTAGTCTTGTTGCTTCAGACACACACTCTAGCATGTGTTTTACTCGTTGGCTCACATGCGACAAGGACGATGTGACAATTCTGATGTAGACTTGCCGCTCACAGACGCGGCTGATACTGCCTAAAATGAACAGTGCGACACTAGGCTCACATGCGATTCAAACAATTCCTGCCTCTTGCGCTTAGCAATTTCATAGACCTGTTAATCAAACAGCGGTTCAGGACCTGGTGCAGATCTCAATGCGCTGGCTCTTACACGGACGGTAAAGATAGAAGGGTGCAGGGACACCCGGGTCCTGAACGGCCAGTCTCAAATTCAGTGCCACTTCTCAAGCTACTAGCCCTAGAAGAAACACAATGAGGTAGTGCAGCGATGATTATCTAGCCCACCAAGCTGGATGCAGCAAGGTTACTCGTGATCAAAACAGTTGATGTTAGTTAAAAAACCAGTTCTGATGCCAATTGGCTTGAGGAAATCAGCCAAGATGCTTTGAAGAAATTGCACGCTTTCTATCAGTTCTGCAGACCACACACAATCTTTGGCATTGTGAGATTTGTCATTTTTTGTTCCAATTTACATATGTAGTTTTGATGCACACTGCTTGATGCGCTCTTTATTGTGTTTATTGTATTGTTAGATCATAGGATAACTTCAGTGTCTCTCCTGTTAATGAAGAGCCTAGATGATTTTACTACTACGATACTAAGAGTTATTATAGATTTTTATCTCTTACGAGTAATATTATTTGGCAACTAAAAATATACCTAGCCATTTGTGTATGGAAATTTTACACTGTTACGTCTTAAAAAAATTCAATTTTTTCTCTTTCTGTGCACGCTTTGGCTGCTGCTTTATGTATGAAGATTTACCTGGTAGGGCTGAATCAGCTGTTCGACATTCAGATTGAAAAGGTTGTATTTTATTCCTTGTGGTTTGAAAAAATGCACCTTCTTAATCCTTTATATTGTACAATCATTTAGTATAAATTATACTCTATTTTGGAGATCAACAAGCCAGGTTTTCCATTGGTAGCTAGGCGATTTTCAGTAGCAACTGGAGTATTCTTAGTGGTCACATTCCTGATCATGGTATATTAGGTTCAACATAATGGTGTTATGGTGTGGAAAATATGGCTGAAGTCTAAATACTTAAGTGTTGTTGTTTTCAGAGCTTTAGCTTTGGAATCTGTTTCGGATCGGTGCCACTGACGTGTGCTTTAATTATCAGCTTCCTTCTTGGAAGTGTTCCATTGAGGTAAGTAGCACTTACCATCATGAGAATGGGAAAGTAAGTTCCATGAAACCATCAAACGCCAAGTGATGATCATTTTCATCTCATATTTGATCCTTTTCAGGCTCCGATGCTCCGGTGGGAACGACACACACTCCTCGCTGCATCTTGTATCCTATTTGTGAGGGCTATCATGGTCCAATTGGCTTTCTTTGCACATATGCAGGTACTCGGCACAGTACACATCTTCAGTAGCACTAGAAATTCATACTTATTTACTTGGCTTCCTTCATCAGTGTTTGATGATTCATTTTGCAGTGACATGTTCTGAAAAGGCCCTTGGCAGCAACAAAATGACTGGTGTTTGCAACATTGTCCTGTGTTGGTTCTCTGCCGTCATAGCTATATTCAAGGTAATTAAACATGCAATGAATGTATAATTTTGGTATCATCAAGCATATTTTTTATTGATGTCCGGAGCTTTCAGGATATTCCTGGCGTTGATGGAGACCGAGACTTTGGCATCACTAAAAGTGTTTCAAGAAAACCATATGCCACTATAAACTGGTTGATTTTGAACCTATTTTTTCAATTGTAGGTGTATCAGCTTTGCAGTGGAGCATGTTGTTCGTCGTGGGTCGAACTGAGGTGAGTATTTGATACGTTAGTATATTGGGACGTTGGCTGCTCGGCGTGAGGACCTATGTCTATGTTATGTTTAAGTTAAAAGTACAATTTAGATGCGGGCCATACATACACAGATTAATGTATAGTTAGCTTCCCATCTTGTAACCTGGAGTTATATCTCTGCACATATCTGAAGGCAAACATCGTACACAAGTGATCTGGTTATGAAAAGCTTCATGTCCAGTCAATATATACCTAATGCTAGGTGAAAATAATCATAGAGGTTCATTGAAAATGGATTTGATTTAATTATTTAGTTCCCATGCATTTAATTGTCATTGAGAAGCATAATATTTTGTTGATGCTTTGTAACTTGTTAGTTGTTGTTATTTAGTTTTGCCCATGGAGTCCAGGTGTCCATCGAATTTCATAGATTGCTTCGTAACTTGTTGATGTTTGTTCATGCCTTTTGAATGTGTGCTTCGTAGCTTTGCTATTGTCGTTGGACACTTGGACTTAGATGATATATGACTTGGGGTTGGGCGCATAGCTCTTTCACCAAAAATGCAAAGTATGGTAGCTTAAACCGTTGAAAGGATATCACCATCGATTGGCTGAGAAGCTTGGGTATTTTCTGTAAATTATTAAAGCATTGTGCTGAAATGTAGGCCAAGACTGATGAGTTGATGGCGAGAACAAACTACTACTCTACCCAGCAACTTATACAGGTGCATTTCCCTATATTTTTACAATAACATGACCTGCCAGTTTTGCTTTATGCAGAGTTGTACCAGTTAGTAGTTAGTGTATGAAAAATAAGCTTGATTTATGCTCCTCTTTTCTCCTTCTTGAAAACTGTACATGTTGTATGTGTTGATGATACTTTCATACGGTGATATAGAGATATGGTCTTGACCCTGCTCAAGCTCATCCACACCGTTGTCACTATAGCTGCTTCTGCGAGTCTCTTGTCATCTTCTTCGCCGCCGGCTTGGTAAATCTCTCAGTTTACTTCTCCTCTTCCTCTCTTGAGCTCTGTAGAAAGTGGGCTAGGTGGGGAGGCGAGGGCGAAGTGCAGTAGGCGGTGCATTGGTTATAATATATGTGTAGCCAGTAAGGGCTGGTTCGTTCTCATCTCAAAGGCCTAAAGATCCGTTGTTGCAGGTCACCGCATTCGCTTCCCACAGCTGTGGATGACGACAAGGAGGTGGTGGGTGACATGGGCAAACAGTGCTTGGAGGTCCATGTTGCTTGTCTGCGTGTCTGCATAGAGAATTTTCTGTTGTTTGATTTGGTTTTACTGGAACAAGGAGTGGCACTGCCCAAGCTCCCCATTACACATTGTATTGAGTTAATTGTCGTTGAGGTGCGAACTTGCCATTTATTGTGATTTTATCATTCCTCCTAAATTCCGTTCCACAAGATAGTTCTTGCTCATAGAGATGCTTTGCATGGATTGTTTAAAAAACAAAGAATGTGACAAGTTTGTGCTTTGAAAATGGGATACTATGCTCAGTTCTAGCTTTAACATTTGTGATATCCAATTATACTCCTGTGGCTTGTATGTCATGGCAAGATGCCCACTTACTGCACCAATTCTCATTGGAAACAATGCTCTTTTGTCTTGGGACCAATTTTAGTGGTGACTTAATAACTGATTTTCTACTTTCTGCTTTAGGCTGTGAGGATGCAGGTTAATCGTGCTGCTGATTGTATAAGAGCTTGCAAAATGGACGATAATTTATTTTAATTCTGCAAGCACTTTCTTGTCGGCATGAATTCCTAAACTTTACTTTTGCACCTGGTACTGTGTTGTCTAATGTTCCCTGAGCTACGGAATTTGCATTTGGGCTGTACTTCCAAAGATGAAATTGTCTGCATAAGTGATTGTTCTGAAGGTACCGAATATGCTCACTAGGTATCCTATAGCTATAGGTAAGGAGAGCGACTTGGTGCTTAATACTCGGTTTCTGAGGGAACCAAGGAAAGATGGTGCTGAAATATAATGTACTGAAAACATGATAATTTAAAGGATGTTATAGTGTCAAAATGATCCAATCCACATTTTTTTGTTCTAGACCAAACATGAGATACATAAAAAAGATTTGCCAAGGACTTTTCTGTACAAACTCATCAATGCTTTTGGTTCTTGTAGCTGTTTGATTCTTTCTTTACATAAAATTCTTACATTGAACTAGGCCCAGTTATGTACATGACAGCTCTCCTTTGACCTGACGCAAATGATTTGGCAGGTTTGATCTTGAACATGCTGAGAGGAAAAAAAAGTTGATGCACTACTCTGTAGCACCCATGCGTCAACTCCTTCAATTCCTATTTGTTCAATACATCTTGAAATTTTTGCTCTGGGATTTGGTGGCTGCTTACAGTTTCGCGAGCTTGAGGAGGAACTATCGGATGGTTCAAGATCCGGTACAAGTCGGAGAGGAGGCTCACGAGGCCCATCAAAAGGCCCGAGTCTCTAAAGATTATGGAAGTGGTTTCTACAAACAGGGGTCTGAGATGTAGGAGAGAAACGGTCCTGCGGGCTCGTTGAGCACCGTCGATTATGTTTGTTCCGGCCCTCACGCCAGCAATGAGGAGCACACCACCGTGCCTTCATGTCCTTACTGACACCTGCCTCAAGCCACTAAGCTCAACCCGTATATAAGTTTAGTGTTGGTTCTTCGTGCGCACATCCATCTCTCGGATGGTTCAAGATCAGGAGTGAGGCGGGGATCCACTAAGATCACCCCGTCTATAAGTTTAGTGCTGGTTCTTCATGCGCACATCCATCTCTAGGATGGTTAAAGATCAGGAATGAGGCGGGGAGGAGGCTTACGAGGGCCATAATGAGGTTGGAGTCTCTAAAGATTATGGAAGTGGAGCACCGGGTCACTCTCCTCCAACTACAATGGTTGTTTGGCCAACAGGGGTTAGAGATGTAGGAGAGTAACGATGATGCAGGCTCATTGAGCACACTAGGGATCTAGACAATTGATGGCATGTACATTACCAGAACTTGTTTTTATGAGAAATAAATTATCATTGCTAGCAAGTTGCTTAATACAGGCGTAGGCTACCTAATAGCATCAAATAATTCTAATATGACATTCCGGTGAAGGAGCACTACCCCATTGAGTGTGATGTTCAACAAATTAATGCTGACGAGATGGAGGAGACCATGATTCCTCTTCCTGTGGACCTTCATGTAAAGGAGAAATTACAACATTATGATATTTGAACCTTCATGTGAAGGCTAAATTAAAATATTGTGATATATCAACTAAAATTGTGCACTTATTTATTGATGAAATTGTTAAAGCATGATTATTGACTCATTTGCCTACATTGTTGCCTGTAGAAACACACGGGCATTCTACTAGTATGCTTCTAGCTTATGAGATACTAACACATTTGATGACAAGAGGAAATGGGATAGGCGGTTGATAGCGGTCAAGCTGGACATGAGTAAAGCGTATGATCATGTGGAGTGGAGTTTCCTTGAGAGGATGATGAACACTACAGGTTTTGCTCCTGCGTGGGTGAGTCTGATAATAAAGTGTATACGGTCCATCTCCTACCGAGTGAAGGTTAATAAGCAATTAACGAGGCCTTTTCTTCCACGGAGGGGATTGGGTCAAGGCAATCCTTTATCTCCATACTTGTTCATTATTTGCGCGGATGCCTTCTCCATTATGTTGCAGCAAGCCGAGATTGAAAGACGAAGTGCGCTAAGCATAAATCACCTCTTTTTCACAAATGACTCCTTGATAGTGATAGAAGCAACAACAACTAGTGCAGCAAGGCTCCAGGATATTCTTGTGATGTATGAGATATAGTCGAAACATAAAATAAACATGGACAAATCTTCGACCTTCTTCAACAAGAAGACCGGCACCTACACCAAACAACAAGTGCTCCAAGTGCTTGGCATCCTTGCCGAGTCACATAACGAAAGGTATCTTGGTTTGCCAGTTCATCTTGCAGCTGCAAAGAGCAAAAAAAAATAGAGTATATAAAGGAAGCAATATGGCATAAGATACAAGGTTGGCTAGAAAAACTATTGTCGAATGTGAGGAAATAAACGTTGATGATCGATATTCGGCCTCTTGACCGGCAACACACACAGTCTAAAACAAATAAAAAATGACATATTGCCAAAAATAAAGACTTACCGGACTGACTCTATGCCTATGTCAAAGGAGATGGTGGACTAATTGGAAGATTATTCTGCCACCCATGTTGGATAAAAACGACCCTGGCCACATGCTCCAACTGCATACACTCCATCTTGAACATCGGTTGGTACTCCGTTCGGTGACGCATAAATCACGTAGGAAACTAGTGCATACAACACTATATAACCTTCCTATCAAAAGAGTTTTTGCCATTAAAATAATATCATTTGTATATAGTCAAAGCGACCATAATAAGACAGACGTTCACACTCTTATTAGCATTCTAAACCTATTTGGTATTTCATCCAGACAATGACCATAAATATTGACAAAACTTGTGGAAGGATACAAATTTGATGCTATTTGAATGGCTGACCATGTAGAACGTGCAAACTTGCACTTGAAGAAGAGGTCTTTGATTGTCTCATTGCAAGTACAAAAACTACACTCCTTGTTGTCATGCCAATTGTGGTGAGCGAGGTTGTCTTTGCCTACCATAACCCCCCTTCGAAGATATCACATATAAATCTTAACTTTTAGTGGCATCTTTGGCATCATATGAAAATCTCTGATTGCGCCAAGGCAAGGTACATAGGGTAAACTGTGAAAAACTCAGATGTAGTGAAATTCTAGTGAAACACGTCCCGCCTATGTGTCGGGCTAACTGAATCCAACCGGGATAGCAGATATTGCGATGACATAGTGCGAGGGCCAATCAAATCATGTCTGAACGATACATTCAACATGGAGGAACTAAGCACATGTGCTAGAGTATCATTCTTATTGCGTACAGTGTGGTACAAGGGTGGATACTTTTCTGTGAGAGTGGCATTTCCAGGTCAATTTTCCTTCTAGAAATGTATTTTTTGAGCCGTGCTTTATCACCAAAGATCTAGAGTGAAAAGGCGTTTCTCTCTGGCGCCATCAACCCAAACAAAAAGTGTGAATCTCCATGTTTCCAATATGCGCGAGACATAACTTTTTGGCCTGGATACTTACTGTGCAATAGGGTTTGCAAATCGTCATCCTCAGTAAGTAGCTTGAACCACCATTTAGTAAGTAAAGCATCATTCTTGACCTGGAGGTCCTGAATGCATAAATCTCCCTGGTCTTTTGGTCAAAAAACCACACTCCATTTGGTTAGCATATACCTTATTTTCTCACGGTTTCCTTGCCAAATGAATTTGGATGTGAAATAACCCAGCCTTTGCAGGACCCCTTTTGTAAGTTGAAAAAATAAGAGCATGTAGAGAACCAGATTTATGGGTACATAATTGATCAAGATCAGTCATCCTTTAATAGAGAGCAACTTTTCTTTCCACTGCTCAACCTTTTCTCTAAGTGCTCTTCTACATACTGTTGGGGAACGTTGCAGAAAACAAAAAAATTTCCTACGTTTCACCAAGATCAATCTATGGAGTCAACTAGCAACGAGAGGAGAGTGCATCTACATACCCTTGTAGATCGTGAGCGGAAGCGTTCAAGAGAACGGGGATGATGGAGTCGTACTCGCCGTGATCTAAATCACCGATGACCAAGTGCCGAACGGACGGCACCTCCGCGTTCAACACACGTACGGAGCGGATGACGTCTCCTCCTTCTTGATCCAGCAAGGGGGAAGGAGAGGTTGATGAAGATCCAGCAGCACGACGGCGTGGTGGTGGATGCAGCAGTGATCGCAGCAGGGCTTCGCCGAGCTTCTGTGAGAGGGAGAGGTGTAGCAGGGGAGAGGGAGACGCCAAGACTTGAGGTGCGGCTGCCCTCCCTCCCCCCTTTATATAGGCCCCCTAGGGGGGTGCGCCGGCCCTAGGAGACGGGATCTCCTAGGGGGGGGGCAGCGGCCAAGGGGTGGAGTACCCCCCAAGGCAAGTGGAGGCGCCCCCTCCCCTAGGGTTCCCAACCCTAGGCGCATGGGGGGCCCAAGGGGGGGCACACCAGCCCACCATGGGCTGGTTCCCCTCCCCACTTCAGCCCATGGGGCCCTCTGGGATGGGTGGCCCCTCCCGGTGGACCCCCAGGACCCATCCGGTGGTCCCGGTACAATACCGGTGACCCCGAAACTTTCCCGATGGCCGAAACTACACTTCCTATATATAATTCTTCACCTCCGGACAATTCCGGAACTCCTCGTGACATCCATAATCTCATCCGGGACTCCGAACAACTTTTGGATTACTGCATACTCATATCTATATAACCCTAGCATCACCGAACCTTAAGTGTGTAGACCCTACGGGTTCGGGAGACAAGCAGACATGACCGAGACGACTCTCTGGTCAATAACCAACAGCGGGATCTGGATACCCATGTTGGCTCCCACATGCTCCTCGATGATCTCATCGGATGAACCACGATGTCGAGGACCTAATCAATCCCGTACTCAATTCCCTTTGTCAATCGGTACGTTACTTGCCCGAGACTCGATCGTCGGTATCCCAATACCTTGTTCAGTCTCGTTACCGGCAAGTCACTTTACTCGTACCGTAATGCATGATCCCGTGATCAACCACTTGATCACATTGAGCTCATTATGATGATGCATTACCGAGTCGGCCCAGAGATACCTCTCCGTCATACGGAGTGACAAATCCCAGTCTCGATTCGTGCCAACCCAACAGATACTTTCAGAGATACCTGTAATGTACCTTTATAGTCACCCAGTTACGTTGTGACGTTTGGCACACCCAAGGCACTCCTACGGTATCCGGGAGTTGCACAATCTCATGGTCTAAGGAAATGATACTTGACATCCAGAAAAGCTATAGCAAACGAACTACACGATCTTTGTGCTATGCTTATGTTTGGGTCTTGTCCATCACATCATTCTCCTAATGATGTGATCCCGTTATCAATGACATCCCCATGTCCATAGCCAGGAAACCATGACTATCTGTTGATCAACGAGCTAGTCAACTAGAGGCTCACTAGGGACACATTATGGTCTATGTATTCACACATGTATTACGATTTCCGGATAATACAATTATAGCATGAATAATAGACAATTATCATGAACAAGGAAATATAATAATCATTTTATTATTGCCTCTAGGGCATATTTCCAACAGTCTCCCACTTGCACTAGAGTCAATCATCTAGTTACATTGTGATGAATCGAACACCCATGGAATTCTGGTGTTGATCATGTTTTGCTCTAGGGAGAGGTTTAGTCAACGGATCTGCTACATTCAGGTCCGTATGTACTTTACAAATCTCTATGTCTCCATTTTGAACACTTTCACGAATGGAGTTGAAGCGACGCTTGATATGCCTGGTCTTTCTGTGAAACCTGGGCTCCTTGGCAAGGGCAATAGCTCCAGTGTTGTCACAGAAGAGAGTCATCAGGCCCGACGCATTGGGTATGACTCCTAGGTCGGTAGTGAACTCCTTCACCCAGACTGCTTTGTGTGCTGCCTCCGAGGCTGCCATGTACTCCGCTTCACATGTAGATCCCGCCACAACGCTTTGCTTGCAATTGAACCAGCTTACTGCCCCACCATTCAAAATATACACGTATCCGGTTTGTGACTTAGAGTCATCCAGATCTGTGTCGAAGCTAGCATCGACGTAACCCTTTACGACGAGCTCTTCGTCACCTCCATAAACGAGAAACATTTCCTTAGTCCTTTTCAGGTACTTCAGGATATTTTTGACCGCTGTCCAGGGTTCCATGCCGGGATTACTTTGGTACCTTCCTACCAAACTCACGGCAAGGTTTACATCAGGTCTGGTGCACAACATAGCATACATGATAGACCCTATGGCCGAGGCATAGGGGACGACACTCATCTTTTCTCTATCTTCTACCGTGGTCGGGCATTGAGCCAAGCTCAATCTCGTACCTTGCAATACAGGCAAGAACCCCTTCTTTGACTGATCCATTTTGAACTTCTTCAAAATCTTGTCAAGGTACGTACTCTGTGAAAGACCAATGAGGCGTCTCGATCTATCTCTATAGATCTTGATGCCTAATATATAAGCAGCTTCTCCAAGGTCCTTCATTTAAAAACACTTGTTCAAATAGGCCGCTTTCCAAGAATTCTATATCATTTCCCATCAATAGTATGTCATCCACATACAATATGAGAAATGCTACAGAGCTCCCACTCACTTTCTTGTAAATGCAGGCTTCTCCATAAGTCTGCATAAACCCAAACGCTTTGATCATCTCATCAAAGCGAATGTTCCAACTCCGAGATGCTTGCACCAGCCCATAAATCGAGCGTTGGAGCTTGCACACCTTGTCAGCATTCTTAGGATCGACAAAACCTTCCGGCTGCATCATATACAATTCTTCCTTAAGGAAACCATTAAGGAATGCCGTTTTGACGTCCATTTGCCATATCTCATAATCATAGAATGCGGCAATTGCTAACATGATTCGGACGGACTTCAGCTTCGCTACGGGTGAGAAGGTCTCATTGTAGTCAACCCCTTGAACTTGTCGATAACCCTTAGCGACAAGCCGAGCTTTATAGATGGTCACATTACCATCTGCGTCTGTCTTCTTCTTAAAGATCCATTTATTTTCTATGGCTCGCCGATCAACGGGCAAGTCAGTCAAAGTCCATACTTCGTTTTCATACATGGATCCTATCTCGGATTTCATGGCTTCCAGCCATTTGTCGGAATCCGGGCCCGCCATCGCTTCTTCATAGTTCGAAGGTTCACCGTTGTCTAACAACCTGATTTCCAAGACAGGGTTGCCGTACCACTCTGGTGCGGAACATGTCCTTGTGGACCTACGAAGTTTAGTAGCAACTTGATCTGAAGTTTCATGATCATCATCATCAACTTCCTCTCTAGTCGGTGCAGGCAGCTCAGGAACATTTTCTTGAGCTGCGCCACTTACCGGTTCAAGAGGTAATACTTCATCAAGTTCTACCTTCCTCCCACTTATTTCTTTCGAGAGAAAATCCTTCTCTAGAAAGGACCCATTCTTGGCAACAAAGATCTTGCCTTCGGATCTGAGGTAGAAGGTATACCCAACAGTTTCTTTAGGGTATCCTATGAAGACGCATTTTTCCGACTTGGGTTCGAGCTTTTCAGGTTGAAGTTTCTTGACATAAGCATCGCATCCCCAAACTTTTAGAAACGACAGCTTAGGTTTCTTCCCAAACCATAATTCATACGGTGTCGTCTCAACGGATTTCGACGGAGCCCTATTTAAAGTGAATGCGGCAGTCTCTAAAACATAGCCCCAAAATGATAGCGGTAAATCAGTAAGAGACATCATAGATCGCACCATATCTAATAGAGTGCGATTACGACGGTCGGACACACCATTACGCTGAGGTGTTCCAGGCGGCGTGAGTTGTGAAACTATTCCACATTTTCTTAAGTGTGTGCCAAATTCGTGACTCAAGTATATTCCCCCATGATCTGATTGCAAGAACTTGATTTTCCTGTCACGTTGATTCTCAACCTCACTCTGAAATTCCTTGAAGTTTTCAAAGGTCTCAGACTTGTGTTTCATTAAGTAGACATACCCATATCTACTCAAGTCATCAGTGAGGGTGAGAACATAACGATAGCCACCGCGAGCTTCAACACTCATTGGACCGCACACATCAGTATGTATGATTTCCAATAAGTTGGTTGCTCGCTCCATTGTTCCTGAGAACGGAGTCTTGGTCATTTTACCCATGAGGCATGGTTCGCACGTGTCAAATGATTCGTAATCAAGAGACTCTAAAAGTCCATCTGCATGGAGCTTCTTCATGCGTTTGACACCTATGTGACCAAGGCGGCAGTGCCACAAGTATGTGGGACTATCATTATCAACCTTACATCTTTTGGTATTCACACTATGAATATGTGTAGCATTACGCTCAAGATTCATTAAGAATAAACCATTCACCATCGGAGCATGACCATAAAACATATCTCTCATATAAATAGAACAACCATTATTCTCAGATTTAAATGAGTAGCCATCTCGTATTAAACGAGATCCTGATACAATGTTCATGCTCAAAGCTGGCACTAAATAACAATTATTGAGGTTTAAAACTAATCCCGTAGGTAAATGTAGAGGTAGCGTGCCGACGGCGATCACATCGACCTTGGAACCATTCCCGACGCGCATCGTCACCTCGTCCTTCGCCAGTCTCCGCTTATTCCGCAGCTCCTGCTTTGAGTTACAAATGTGAGCAATCGCACTAGTATCAAATACCCAGGAGCTACTACCGTTGGGGAACGTAGCAGAAATTCAAAATTTTCTACGCATCACCAAGATCAATCTATGGAGTAATCTAACAACGAAGGGAAGGAGAGTGCATCTACATACCCATGTAGATCTCTAAGCGGAAGCGTTCTAGTGAACGGGGTTGATGGAGTCGTACTCGTCGTGATTCAAATCGCCGATGATCCTAGTGCCGAACGGACGGCACCTCCGCATTCAACACACGTACAGCTCGGTGACGTCTCCTACGCCTTGATCCAGCAAGGGGAGAAGGATAGGTTGGGGAAGACTCCATCCAGCAGCAGCACGACGGCGTGGTGGTGGTGGAGGAGCGCGGGACTCCAGCAGGGCTTCGCCAAGCACTGCAGGAGACGAGGAGGGAGACGGGTAGGGCTGCGCCAAGATGGAGATTGAATCGTGTCTATGGCAGCCCAAAACCTCAAGTATGTATAGGGGGAGGGGAGGGGGTGCGCCCCCACCTAGGTTTCCACCCCTAGGGGTGGCAGCCAGCCCTAGATCCCATCTAGGGGGGCGGCCAAGGGGGGAGAGAGGGGGGCACACCACTAGGTGGGCCTTAGGCCCATCTGAGCCTAGGGTTTGCCCCCTTCCACTCTCCCTTGCGCCTTGGGCCTTGGTGGGGGGGCGCACCAGCCCACCTGGGGCTGGTCCCCTCCCACACTTGGCCCATGCAGCCCTCCGGGGCTGGTGGCCCCACTTGGTGGACCTCCGGGACCCTCCCGGTGGTCCCGGTACATTACCGATAAAACCCGAAACTTTTCCGGCGACCAAAACAGGACTTCCCATATATAAATATTTACCTCCGGACCATTCCGGAACTCCTCGTGACGTCCGGGATCTCATCTGGGACTCCGAACAACATTCGGTAACCACGTATATCTATTCCCTATAACCCTAGCGTCATCGAACCTTAAGTGTGTAGACCCTACGGGTTCGGGAACCATGCAGACATGACCGAGATAACTCTCCGGTCAATAACCAACAGCGGGATCTGGATACCCATGTTGGCTCCCACATGTTCCACGATGATCTCATCGGATGAACCACGATGTCAAGGACTTAATCAATCCCGTATACAATTCCCTTTGTCTAGCGGTACGATACTTGCCCGAGATTCGATCGTCGGTATCCCGATACCTTGTTCAATCTCGTTACTGGCAAGTCTCTTTACTCGTTCCGTAACACATCATCCCGTGATCAACTCCTTGGTCACATTGTGCACATTATGATGATGTCCTACCGAGTGGGCCCAGAGATACCTCTCCGTTACACGGAGTGACAAATCCCAGTCTCGATTCATGCCAACCCAACAGACACTTTCGGAGATACCCGTAGTGCACCTTTATATCCACCCAGTTACGTTGTGACATTTGGCACACCCAAAGTATTCCTACGGTATCCGGGAGTTGCACAATCTCATGGTCTAAGGAAATGATACTTGACATTAGAAAAGCTTTAGCATGCGAACTACACGATCCTGTGCTATGATTAGGATTGGGTCTTGTCCATCACATCATTCTTCTAATGATGTGATCCCATTATCAATGACATCCAATGTCCATGGTCAGGAAACCGTAACCATCTATTGATCAACGAGCTAGTCAACTAGAGGCTTACTAGGGACATGGTGTTGTCTATGTATCCACACATGTATCTGAGTTTCCTATCAATACAATTCTAGCATGGATAATAAACGATTATCATGAACAAGGAAATATAATAATAACCAATTTATTATTGCCTCTAGGGCATATTTCCAACAGTCTCCCACTTGCACTAGAGTCAATAATCTAGTTCACATCGCTATGTGATTAACACTCAAGGTCACATCCCCATGTGACTAACACCCAAAGAGTTTACTAGAGTCAATAATCTAGTTCACATTACCATGTGATTAACACTCGATGAGTTCTGGGTTTGATCATGTTATGCTTGTGAGAGATGTTATAGTCAACGGGTCTGAATCTTTCAGATCCGTGTGTGCTTTACAAATCTCTATGTCATCTCCTAGATGCAGCTACCACGTTCTATTTGGAGCTATTCCAAATAACTGTTCTACTATACGAATCCAGTTTACTACTCAGAATAATCTGGATTAGTGTCAAAGTTTGCATCGGTGTAACCCTTTACGACGAACTCTTTTACCACCTCCATAATCGAGAAAATTCCTTAGTCCACTAGTTACTAAGGATAACTTGACCGCTGTCCTGTGATCCATTCTTGGATCACTCTTGTACCCCTTGACTGACTCATGGCAAGGCACACTTCAGGTGCGGTACACAACATAGCATACTGTAGAGCCTACGTCTAAAGCATAGGGGACGACCTTCGTCCTTTCTCTCTATTCTGCCGCGGTCAGGTTTCGAGTCTTACTCAATGTTCACACCTTATAACACAGCCAAGAACTCCTTCTTTGCCGATCCATTTTGAACTCCTTCAAAATCTTGTCACGGTATGTATTCATTTAAAAATACTATTAAGCGTTTTGATCTATCCTTATAGATCTTAATGCTCAATACTCAAGTAGCCTAATCTTGGTTTTCCATTGAAAAACACTTTTCAAATAACTCTGCATGCTTTCCAGAAATTCTACATCATTTCCGATCAACAATATGTTAACAACATATACTCATCGGAAATTCTATAGTGCTCCCACTCACTTCTTTGGAAATACAAGTTTCTCATAAACTTTGTATACACCCAAAACTTTGATCATCTCATCAAAGCATACATTCCAACTCCGAGATGCTTACTCCAGTCCTTAGAAGGATTGCTGGAGCTTTGCATACTTGTTAGCATCTTTCAGGATTGACAAAACCTTCCGGTTGTATCACATACAACCTTTCCTCAAGAAAATCGTCGAGGAAACAATGTTTTTACATCCTATCCGCAAGATTTCATAAATAATGCAGTAATCACTAATATAATTCCAACAGACTCTTAGCATCGCTACGAGTGAGAAAGTCTCATCGTAGTCAACTCCTTGAACTTGTCGGAAAACATCTTAACGACAAGTCGAGCTTTCTTAATGGTGATACTTACCATCATTGTCCGTCTTCCTTTTAAAATCCATATGTACCTAACAGCCTTACGACCATCAAGTAGTTCTTCCAAAGTCTACACTTTGTTTTCATATATGGATCCTCTCTCGGATTATATGGCCTCGAGCCATTTTGGAATCCAGGCCCACCATCGCTTCTCCATAGCTCGTAGGTTCATTGTTGTCTAGCAACATGACTTCCAAGATAGGATTACGTACCACTCTGAATTAGTACGCATCCTTGTCATCCCACGAGGTTTGGTAGTGACTTGATCTGAAGTTTCATGATCACTATCATAAGCTTCCACTTCAATTGGTGTAGGTGCCATAGGAACAACTCCCTGTGCCCTGCCACACACTAGTTGAAGAGACGGTTCAATAACCTCATCAAGTCTCCACCATCCTCCCACTCAATTCTTTTGAGAGAAACTTTTTCCTCGAGAAAGGACCCGATTCTAGAAACAATCCCTTATTGCTTTCGGATCTGAGACAGGAGGTATACCCAACTGTTTTGGGTGTCCTCTGAAGATGCATTTATCCGCTTTGGGTTCGAGCTTATCAGCCTGAAACTTTTCACATAAGCGTCGCAATCCCAAACTTTTAAGAAATGACAGCTTAGGTCTCTCTAAACCATAGTTCATACGGTGTCATCTCATCGGAATTACGTGGTGCCCTATTTAAAGTGAATGTGGTTGTCTCTAATGCCTAACCCATAAACTATCATGGTAATTCAATAAGAGACATCATGGTATGCATCATATCCAATAGGGTGCAGTTATGATGTTCGGACACACCATCACACTACGGTGTTCTAGGCTGTATTGGTTGTGAAACAATTTCCACAATGTCTTAATTCTGTGCCAAACTCGTAATTCAGATATTCATCTCTACGATCATATCATAGACATTTTATCCCCTTGTCACGACGATGTTCAACTTCACTCTGAAATTACTTGAACCTTTCAATAATTCAGACTTATGATTCATCAAGTAAATATACTCAACATCTACTCAAATCATCTGTGAAGTAAGAACATAACGATATCCACTACACGCCTCAGCACTCATTGGACTGCACACATCAAAATGTATTACTTCCAACAAGTTGCTTTCTAGTTCCATTTTACTGAAAACGAGGCTTTCAGTCATCTTGCCCATGTGGTATGATTTGCATGTCTCAAGTGATTCAAAATCAAGTGAGTCCAAACGGTCCATTTGCATGGAGTTTCTTCATGCATATACACCAATAGACATGGTTCACATGTCTCAAACTTTTCAAAAACGAGTGAGCCCAAAGATCCATCAACATGGAGCTTCTTCATGCATTTTATACCGATATGACTTACGTGGCAGTGCCACAAGTAGGTGGTACTATCATTACTATCTTATATCTTTTGGCATGAACATGTGTATCACTACGATCGAGATTCAATAAACCATTCATTTTAGGTGCAAGACCATTGAAGGTATTATTCAAATAAATAGAGTAACCATTATTCTCCTTAAATGAATAACCGTATGGCGATAGACATAATCCAATCATGTCTATGCTCAACGCAAACACCAATCTCGATGTTAGAGGGAGCATGCGATGCTTGATCACATCAAGCTTGGAAAAACTTCCAACACATATTGCCAGCTCACCTTTAGCTAGTCTCCGTTTACTCCGCAGCCTTTTATTTCGAGTTTACTAACATTTAGCAACCGAACCGGTATCTAATACCATGGTGCTACTAGGAGTACTAGTAAAGTACACATTAACACAATGTATATCCAATATACTTCTATCGACCTTGCCAGCCTTCTCATCTACCAAGTATCTAGGGTAATTCTGCTCCAGTGGCTGTTCCCCTTATTACAGAAGCACTTAGTCTCGGGTTTGGGGTTCAATCTTGGGTTTCTTCACTAGAGCAGCAGCTGATTTGCTGTTTCATGAAGTATCCCTTCTTGCCCTTGCCCTTCTTGAAACTAGTGGTTTCACCAACCATCAACAATTGATGCTCCTTCTTGATTTCTACTTTTGTGGTGTCAAACATCGCGAATATCTCAAGGATCATCATATATGTCCCTGATATATTATAGTTCATCACGAAGCTCTAGCAGCTTGGTGGTAATGACTTTGGAGAACCATCACTATTTCATCTGGAAGATCAACTCCCACTCGATTCAAGCGATTGTTGTACTCAGACAATCTGAGCACAAGCTCAACAATTGAGCTTTTCTCCCTTAGTTTGCAGGCTAAGAAAATCGTTGGAGGTCTTATACCTCTTGACGTGGGCACGAGCCTAAAATCCCAATTTCAGCCCTCGAAACATCTCATATGTTTCGCGACGTTTCAAAACGTCTTCGGTGCCTCAACTCTAAACCGTTTAACTGAACTATCACGTAGTTATCAAAATGTGTATGTCAGATGTTCGCAACATCCACAGACGACGTTCAAGGTTCAGCACACTGAGTGGTGTATTAAGGACACAAGCCTTCTATGAAGCAATGAGGACAATCCTCAGTTTACGGACCTAGTCCGCATAAATGCTGCTATCAACTTTCAACTAAATTTTCTCTAGGAACATATCTAAACAGTAGAACTGAAGCGCGAGTTACGACATAATTTGCGAAGACCTTTTGACTATGTTTAGGATAATTAAGTTCATCTTATGAACTCCCACTCAGATAGACATCCCTCTAGTCATCTAAGTGATTACATGATCCGAGTCAACTAGGCCGTGTCCGATCATCACGTGAGACGGACTAGTCATCATCGGTGAACATCTTCATGTTGATCGTATCTACCATACGACTCATGCTCGACCTTTCGGTCTCTTGTGTTCCGAGGCGATGTCTGTACATGCTAGGCTCGTCAAGTTAACCTAAGTGTTTCGCATGTGTTCCGAGGCCATGTCTGTACATGCTAGGCTCGTCAACACCCGTTGTATTCGAACGTAAGAATCTATCACACCCGATCATCACGTGGTGCTTCGAAACGACAAACTTTCGCAACGGTGCACAGTTAGGGAGAACACTTCTCTTGAAATTTTAGTGAGGGATCATCTTATTTAAGCTACCGTCGTTCTAAGCAAATAAGATGTATAAACATGATAAACATCACATGCAATCAAATAGTGACATGATATGGGCAATATCATATTGCTCATTTTGATCTCCATCTTCGGGGCTCCATGATCATCATCGTCACCGGCATGACACCATGATCTCCATCATCATGATCTCCATCATTGTGTCTCCATGAAGTTGTCTCGCCAACTTATTACTTCTACTACTATGGCTACCGGTTAGCAATGAAGTAAAGTAATTACATGGCGTTGTTCAATGACACGCAGGTCATACAATAAATAAAGACAACTCCTATGGCTCCTGCCGGTTGTCATACTCATCGACATGCAAGTCGTGATTCCTATTACAAGAACATGATCAATCTCATACATCACATATCATTCATCACATTCTTCTTGGCCATATCACATCACATAGCATACCCTGCAAAAACAGGTTAGACGTCCTCTAATTGTTGTTTGCATGTTTTACGTGGCTGCTATGGGTTTCTAGCAAGAACGTTTCTTACCTACGCAAAAACCACAACGTGATATGCCAATTGCTATTTACCCTTCATAAGGACCCTTTTCATCGAATCCGATCCGACTAAAGTGGGAGAGACAGACACCCGCTAGCCACCTTATGCAACTAGTGCATGTCAGTCGGTGGAACCAGTCTCACGTAAGAGTACGTGTAAGGTCGGTCCGGGCCGCTTCATCCCACAATGCCGCCGAATCAAGATTGGACTAGTAACGGTAAGCATATTGAACAAAATCAACGCCCACAACTACTTTCTGTTCTACTCATGCATAGAAACTACGCATAGACCTAGCTCATGATGCCACTGTTGGGGAACGTAGCAGAAATTCAAAATTTTCTACGCATCACCAAGATCAATCTATGGAGTAATCTAGCAACGAAGGGAAGGAGAGTGCATCTACATACCCTTGTAGATCTCTAAGCGGAAGCGTTCAAGTGAACGGGGTTGATGGAGTCATACTCGTCGTGATTCAAATCGCTGATGATCCTAGTGCCGAACGGACGGCACCTCCGCGTTCAACACACGTACAGCCCGATGACGTCTCCTACGCCTTGATCCAGCAAGGGGAGAAGGAGAGATTGGGGAAGACTCCATCCAGCAGCAGCATGACGGCGTGGTGGTGGTGGAGGAGCGCGGCACTCCAGCAGGGCTTCGCCAAGCACCGCAAGAGACGAGGAGGGAGAGGGGTAGGGCTGCGCCAAGATGGAGATTGAATCGTGTCTATGGCAGCCCAAAACCTCAAGTATATATAGGGGGAGGGGAGGGGGTGCGCCCCCACCTAGTTTTCCACCCCTAGGGGTGGCGGCCAGCCCAAGATCCCATCTAGGGGGGCGGCCAAGGGGGGAGAGAGGGGGCGCACCACTAGGTGGGCCTTAGGCCCATCTGAGCCTAGGGTTTGCCCCCTTCCACTCTCCCTTGCGCCTTGGGCCTTGGTGGGGGGGCGCACCAGCCCACCTGGGGCTGGTCCCCTCCCACACTTGGCCCATGCAGCCCTCCGGGGCTGGTGGCCCCACTTGGTGGACCTCCGGGACCCTCCCGGTGGTCCCGGTACATTACCGATAAAACCCGAAACTTTTCCGGCGACCAAAACATGACTTCCCATATATAAATATTTACCTCCGGACCATTCCGGAACTCCTCGTGACGTCCGAGATCTCATCCGGGACTCCGAACAACATTCGGTAACCACGTATATCTATTCCCTATAACCCTAGCGTCATCGAACCTTAAGTGTGTAGACCCTACGGGTTCGGGAACCATGCAGACATGACCGAGATAACTCTCCGGTCAATAACCAACAGCGGGATCTGGATACCCATGTTGGCTCCCACATGTTCCATGATGATCTCATCGGATGAACCACGATGTCAAGGACTTAATCAATCCCGTATACAATTCCCTTTGTCTAGCGGTACGATACTTGCCCGAGATTCGATCGTCGGTATCCCGATACCTTGTTCAATCTCGTTACTGGCAAGTCTCTTTACTCGTTCCGTAACACATCATCCCGTGATCAACTCCTTGGTCACATTGTGCACATTATGATGATGTCCTACCAAGTGGGCCCAGAGATACCTCTCCGTTACACGGAGTGACAAATCCCAGTCTCGATTCGTGCCAACCCAACAGACACTTTCAGAGATACCCGTAGTGCACCTTTATAGCCACCCAGTTATGTTGTGACATTTGGCACACCCAAAGTATTCCTACGGTATCCGGGAGTTGCACAATCTCATGGTCTAAGGAAATGATACTTGGCATTAGAAAAGCTTTAGCATGCGAACTACACGATCTTGTGCTATGCTTAGGATTGGGTCTTGTCCATCACATCATTCTTCTAATGATGTGATCCCGTTATCAATGACATCCAATGTCCATGGTCAGGAAACCGTAACCATCTATTGATCAACGAGCTAGTCAACTAGAGGCTTACTAGGGACATGGTGTTGTCTATGTATCCACACATGTATCTGAGTTTCCTATCAATACAATTCTAGCATGGATAATAAACGATTATCATGAACAAGGAAATATAATAATAACCAATTTATTATTGCCTCTAGGGCATATTTCCGACAACTACGAGTACTGGTAAGGTACACATCAATTACATGTATATCACATATACCTTTTGTGATGCCGGCCTTCTTGTCCGCTAAGTATTTGGGGCAGTTCTGCTTCCAGTGACCACTTCCCTTGCAATAAAAGCACTCAGTCTCGGGCTTGGGTCCATTCTTTGGCTTCTTCCCGGCAGCTTGCTTACCGGACGCGGCAACTCCCTTGCCGTCCTTCTTGAAGTTCTTCTTACCCTTGCCTTTCTTGAACTTAGTGGTTTTATTCACCATCAACACTTGATGTTCCTTTTTGACTTCTACCTCTGCTGATTTCAGCATTGCAAATACTTCAGGAATGGTCTTTTCCATCCCCTGCATATTGAAGTTCATCACAAAGCTCTTGTAGCTTGGTGGAAGCGACTGAAGGATTCTGTCAATGACCGCGTCATCCGGGAGATTAACTCCCAGCTGAGTCAAGCGGTTATGCAACCCAGACATCTTGAGTATGTGCTCACTGACAGAACTATTTTCCTCCATCTTACAGCTGAAGAACTTGTCGGAGAATTCATATCTCTCGACCCGGGCATGAGCTTGGAAAACCATTTTCAGCTCTTCGAACATCTCATATGCTCCGTGTCGCTCAAAACGCTTTTGGAGCCCCGGTTCTAAGCTGTAAAGCATGCCGCACTGAACAAGGGAGTAATCATCAGCACGTGTCTGCCAAGCGTTCATAACGTCTTGGTTTTGTGGGACGGGTGCGTCACCTAGCGGTGCTTCTAGGACATAATCTTTCTTGGCAGCTATGAGGATGATCCTCAGGTTCCGGACCCAGTCTGTATAGTTGCTGCCATCGTCTTTCAGCTTGGTTTTCTCTAGTAACGCGTTGAAGTTGAGGACAACATTGGCCATTTGATCCACAAGACATATTATAAAGATTTTAGACTAAGTTCATGATAATTAAGTTCATCTAATCAAATTATTCAATGAACTCCCACTTAGATAGACATCCCTCCAGTCGTCTAAGTATAACATGATCCGAGTTGACTAGGCCGTGTCCGATCATCACGTGAGACGGACTAGTCAACATCGGTGAACATCTTCATGTTGATCGTATCTTCTATACGACTCATGCTCGACCTTTCGGTCTTCTGTGTTCCGAGGCCATGTCTGTACATGCTAGGCTCGTCAAGTCAACCTAAGTGTATTGCGTTTGTAAATCTGTCTTACACCCGTTGTATGTGAACGTTGGAATCTATCACACCCGATCATCACGTGGTGCTTCGAAACAACGAACTGTCACAACGGCGCACAGTTAGGGGGAACACTTTCTTGAAATTATTATGAGGGATCATCTTATTTACTACCGTCGTTCTAAGTAAACAAGATGCAAAAACATGATAAACATCACATGCAATCAAATAATAGTGACATGATATGGCCAATATCATATAGCTCCTTTCATCTCCATCTTGGGGCTCCATGATCATCTTGTCACCGGCATGACACCATGATCTCCATCATCTTGTCTTCTTGAAGTTGTCTCGTCATCTATTACTTCTACTACTATGGCTAACGCTTTAGCAATAAAGTAAAGTAATTACATGACGTTTATGTTGACACGCAAGTCATAAATAAATAAAGACAACTCCTATGGCTCCTGCCGGTTGTCATACTCATCGACATGCAAGTCGTGATTCCTATTACAAGAACATGATCAATCTCATACATCACATATATCATTCATCATTCATCACAACCTTTGGCCATATCACATCACAAAACACTTGCTGCAAAAACAAGTTAGACGTCCTCTAATTGTTGTTGCAAGTTTTTACGTGGCTGCTATAGATTTCTAGCAAGAACGTTTCTTACCTACGCCAAAACCACAACGTGAATTGCCAATTTCTATTTACCCTTCATAAGGACCCTGTTCATCGAATCCGATCCGACTAAAGTGGGAGAGACAAACACCCGCCGGCCACCTTATGCAACTAGTGCATGTCAGTCGGTGGAACCAGTCTCACGTAAGCGTACGTGTATGGTTGGTCCGGGCCGCTTCATCCCATGATGCCGTCGAATCAAGATAAGACTAGTAGCGGCAAGCAAATTGACAATATTGACGCCCACAACTACTTTGTGTTCTACTCGTGCATAGTAACTACGCATAGACCTAGCTCTGATACCACTGTTGGGGAACGTTGCAGAAAACAAAATTTTTCCTACGTTTCACCAAGATCAATCTATGGAGTCAACTAGCAACGAGAGGAGAGTGCATCTACATACCCTTGTAGATCGCGAGCGGAAGCGTTCAAGAGAACGGGGATGATGGAGTCGTACTCGCCGTGATCCAAATCACCGATGACCAAGTGCCGAACGGACGGCACCTCCGCGTTCAACACACGTACGGAGCGGATGACGTCTCCTCCTTCTTGATCCAGCAAGGGGGAAGGAGAGGTTGATGAAGATCCAGCAGCACGACGGCGTGGTGGTGGATGCAGCAGTGATCACAGCGGGGCTTCGCCGAGCTTCTGCGAGAGGGAGAGGTGTAGCAGGGGAGAGGGAGGCGCCAAGACTTGAGGTGCGGCTTCCCTCCCTCCCCCCTTTATATAGGCCCCCTAGGGGGGTGCGCCGGCCCTAGGAGATGGGATCTCCTAGGGGGGCGGCCAAGGGGTGGAGTACCCCCCCAAGGCAAGTGGAGGCGCCCCCTCCCCTAGGGTTCCCAGCCCTAGGCGCATGGGGGGGCCCAAGGGGGGGCGCACCAGCCCACTATGGGCTGGTTCCCCTCCCCACTTCAGCCCATGGGGCCCTCCGGGATGGGTGGCCCCTCCTGGTGGACCCCCGGGACCCATCCGGTGGTCCCGGTACAATACCGGTGACCCCAAAACTTTCCCGATGGCCGAAACTACACTTCCTATATATAATTCTTCACCTCCGGACCATTCTGGAACTCCTCGTGACGTCCAGGATCTCATCCGGGACTCCGAAAAACTTTCGGATTACCGCATACTCATATCTATACAACCCTAGCGTCACCGAACCTTAAGTGTGTAAACCCTACGGGTTCGGGAGACAAGCAGACATGACCGAGACGACTCTCTGGTCAATAACCAACAGCGGGATCTGGATACCCATGTTGGCTCCCACATGCTCCTCGATGATCTCATCGGATGAACCACGATGTCGAGGACCTAATCAATCCCGTACTCAATTCCCTTTGTCAATCGGTACATTACTTGCCCGAGACTCGATCGTCGGTATCCCAATACCTTGTTCAGTCTCGTTACCGGCAAGTCACTTTACTCGTACCGTAATGCATGATCCCGTGATCAACCACTTAATCACATTGAGCTCATTATGATGATGCATTACCGAGTGGGCCCAGAGATACCTCTCCGTCATACGGAGTGACAAATCCCAGTCTCGATTTGTGCCAACCCAACAGATACTTTCGGAGATACCTGTAATGTACCTTTATAGTCACCCAGTTACATTGTGACGTTTGGCACACCCAAGGCACTCCTACGGTATCCGGGAGTTGCACAATCTCATGGTCTAAGGAAATGATACTTGACATCCAGAAAAGCTACAGCAAACGAACTACACGATCTTTGTGCTATGCTTATGTTTGGGTCTTGTCCATCACATCATTCTCCTAATGATGTGATCCCATTATCAATGACATCCCCATGTCCATAGCCAGGAAACCATGACTATCTGTTGATCAACGAGCTAGTCAACTAGAGGCTCACTAGGGACACATTATGGTCTATGTATTCACACATGTATTACGATTTCCGGATAATACAATTATAGCATGAATAATAGACAATTATCATGAACAAGGAAATATAATAATCATTTTATTATTGCCTCTAGGGCATATTTCCAACACATACTTCCTCCTCCCATTAGTGAGATGCCAATAATGAATCAGAATTATCAAATATTAATTAGGACTTGGCCTTGTGCACAACCAAAAGGTCCAGTGTATTGTGAAGCAGCCTAATTGGCTTCTCCGAAACAGAACACTTCACTTTTATGGAAGTTAATTTTTGGACCTATCACTACTCAAAATCTAAAAGAAAGAGTTTCAAATTCCTAGCCTTATCCAGGCCTTGTTCTATAAAAAGAACTATATCATCGGCATATTGCAAGATAAAGATCCTCCCATCCACAAGGTGCAGCGCTACTCCTGCAATTTGGTTTTCCCGTTTGGCGCGATCAGCCAGAGTAGCCTACATGTCAGCGACAATGTTAAATAACAATTAAGATAGAGGGTCACCCAGACGTAGTCCCTTTTTAGTCTAGAAGTGATGACCTACACCATCAATGACTTTGGTAGCCACACTGCCTCTGGTAATGAAATTTTGGATCCTCTCGCTCCATTTCTCAAAGATACTTTTTGGTCTCAAGGTGTGACGCCCCCAATTCGACCGTACACTAATCATGCACGCAAATGTGTACGATCAAGATTAGGGACTCACAGGAAGATATCACAACACAACTCTAGACACAAATCAAAAATAATACAAGCTTTATATTACTAGCCCAGGGCCTCGAGGGCTTGAATACATAGCTCGATACACAAGAGTCAGTGGAAGCAATAATATTTGAGTACAGACATAAATTAAACAAGACTGCCTTAAGAAGGCAAACACAAAAACAACAACGATCGAAGAGGCAAGGCCTCCTGCCTGGGACCTCCTAACTACTCCTGGTGTTCGGCGGCCTCCGTGTAGAAGTAGGCATCCTCCAGGTGGTAGTAGTAGTCGTCGGGGTGGCATCTGGCTCCTGGGATCCACCATCTGGTTGCAATAGTCAGAAAGAAAAAAGAAGGGGGAAAAGGGGTAGCAAAGCAACCGTGAGTACTTATCCAAAGTACTCGCAAGCATCAGATCTATACTAAGTATGCATTGGTGTCAAATGGAAGGGTTGTATCTGTGGACTGAACTGCAGAATGCCAGAATAGAGGAGAAGGCCTAGCCTATCCAAGATTAGCATCTTCAAGCAGCTCCAAGCATCTTGCAGCATGTAGAAGAGTAAAGAATAGCTGTTTATATTTAACAAACATGTTGTAACATTAACGCCCAGAGATCCTTCCTCGACTCCCTACGAGAAAGCAATCTCGGAGCCACATATCCATCACATGTCTCAAGTAACTAGTTCTAGTTGTAATAGATCAGGATACAAGTCTAAACGTCCATTACCGTGGACACGGTATTCGAATAGATATCTTCCCTGCAGGGGTGCACCACATTACCCAACACGCTCGATCACTCTGGTCGGACACACTTTCCTAGGTCATGCCCGGCCTCGGAATATCAACACGTCGCAGCCCTACCTAGGCTCAGCTGAGAGGTCCCCGACGGTCTACATCCTAAGCGCTCCAGGGTCTTGGGCCCATGATACGTCTCCAACGTATCTATAATTTTTGATTGTTCCATGCTATTATATTATCCATCTAGGATGTTTTATATGCATTTATATGCTATTTTATATGATTTTTGGGACTAACCTATTAACCTAGAGCCCAGTGCCAGTTTCTGTTTTTTCCTTGTTTTTGAGTTTTACAGCAAAGGAATACCAAACGGAGTCCAATTGACGTGCCAATTTTTGATGTTTTTTTATGGACCAAAAGAAGCCCCCGGTGTAAAAGAGTTGGACCAAAAGAGTCCCGAGCCGTCCATGAGGGTGGGGTAGGGCGCGCCGCCCTATCTCGTGGACGACTCGGGGACCCCCTGACTTGTTCCCGACACCAAAAATTCCTATAAATATAGAAACCTCCAGAAAATAACCTAGTTCGGGAATTCCGCCACCGCAAGCCTCTATAGCCACCGAAAACCAATCTAGACCCGTTCCGGCACCCTGCCGGAGGGGGAATCCCTTTCCGGTGGCCATCTTCATCATCCCGGCGTTCTCCATGACGAGGAGGGAGTAGTTCACCCTTGGGGCTGAGGGTATGTACCGGTAGCTATGTGTTTGATCTCTCTCTCTCTCTCTCTCTCTCGTGTTCTTGATTCAGCACAATCTTGATGTATCACGAGCTTTGCTATTATAGTTGGATCTTATGATGTTTCTCCCCCTCTACTCTCTTGTAATGGATTGAGTTTTCCCTTTGAAGTTATCTTATCAGATTGAGTCTTTAAGGATTTGAGAACACTTGATGTAAGTCTTGCATGTGCTTATCTGTGGTGACAATGGGATATTCACGTGATCCACTTGATGTATGTTTTGGTGATCAACTTGCGAGTTCCGTGACCTCGTGAACTTATTTTTTTTCGAAAAGGGGGCATCCCCAGCCTCTGCGACCTTGTGAACTTATGCATAGGGGTTGGCACACATTTTCATCTTGACTCTCCATTAGAAGCTCTGGGGCACTCTTTGAAGTTCTTTGTGTTGGTTGAATAGATGAATATGAGATTGTGTGATGCATATCGTATAATCATACCCACGGATACATTGGAGTATCTAGGCGACATTAGGGTTTTGGTTGATTTGTGTCTTAAGGTGTTATTCTAGTACGAACTCTAGGATACCAAAGCTGTCGTTTCTTAAAGTTTGGGGTTGCGATGCTTATGTGAAAAAGTTTCAAACTGATAAGCTCGAACCCAAATCGGAGTAGTGCATCTTCATAGGATACCCAAAAGAAATTGTTGGGTACACCTTCTATCATAGATCCGAAGGCAAGATATTTTGTTACTAAGAATGGATCCTTTCTAGAGAAGGGCTTTCTCTCGAAAGAAGTGAGTGGGAGGAAAGTAGAACTTGATAAGGTAATTGTACCTTCTCCCTTATTGGAAAGTAGTTCATCACAGAAATCTGTTCTTGTGACTACTACACCAATTAGTGAGGAAGCTAATGATGATGATCATGTAACTTCAGATCAAGTTACTACCGAATCTTGTAGGTAAACCAAAGTGAGATCCGCACCAGAGTGGTATGGTAATCCTGTTCTGGAAGTCATGTTACTAGACCATGACGAACTTGCGAACTATGAGGAAGCGATGATGAGCCCAGATTCCGTGAAATGGTTTGAGGCCATGAAATCTGAGATGGGATCCATGTATGAGAACAAAATATGGACTTTGATTGACTTGCCCGTTGATCGGTGAGTCATTGTGAATAAATGGATCTTCAAGAGGAAGACGGACGCTGATAGTAGTGTTACTATCTACAAAGCTCGAATTTCGCAAAATGTTTTCAACAAATTCAAGGTATTGACTACGATGAGATTTTCTCACTCGTATCGATGCTTAAAAGTCTGTCCGAATCATGTTAGCAGTTGCCGCATTTTATGAAATCTGGCAAATGGATGTCAAAATTGCATTCCTTAATGGATTTCTCAAAGAAGAGTTGTATATGATGCAACTAGAAGGTTTTGTCGATCCTAAAGGTGCTAACAAAGTGAGAAAGCTCCAGCGATCCTTCTATGGACTGGTGCAAGCATCTCGGAGTTGGAATATATGCTTTGATAAAGTGATCAAAGCATACGGTTTTATACAGACTTGCGGTGAAGCCTGTATTTACAAGAAAGTGAGTGGGAGCACTACAACATTTCTGATAAGTATATGTGAATGGCATATTATTGATCAGAAATAATGTAGAATTTTCTGGAAAGCATAAAGGAGTGTTTGAAAGGAGTTTTTCAAAGAAAGACCTCGGTGAAGCTACTTACTTATTGAGCATCAAGATCTATAGAGATAGATCAAGACGCTTGATATATTTTCAATGAGTACATACCTTGACAAGATTTGAAGTAGTTCAAAATGGAACCGTCAAAGAAGGAGTTCTTGCCTGTGTTGCAAGGTGTGAAATTGAGTAAAGACTCAAAACCCGACCACGGCATAAAATAGAAAGAGAATGAAAAGTCATTCCCTATGCCTCAGTCATAGGTTCTATAAAGTATGCCATGCTGTGTACCAGACCTATTGTGTACCTCACCATAAGTTTGGCTAGAGGGTACAATAGTGATCCAGGAGTGGATCACTGGACAACGGTAAAAAATATCCTTAGTGGAATAAGGAAATGTTTCTCGGTTATGGAGGTGACAAAGAGTTCGTCGTAAAGAGTTACATCGATGCAAGATTTGACACCAATCTGGATGACTCTAAGTCTCGATCTAGATACATATTGAAAATGGGAGCAATTAGCTAGAGTAACTCCGTGCAAAGCATTGTAGACATAGAAAATTTTTAAAATACATACAACTCTGAATGTGGCAGACCCGTTGACTAAATTTCTCTCACAAGCAAAACATGATCACTCTTTGGGTGTTAAATCACATAGCAATGTGAACTAGATTATCGACTCTAGTAAACCCTTTGGGTGTTAGTCACATGGAGATGCGAACTAATCACATAAAGATGTAAACTATTGGTGTTAAATTACATAACGATGTGAACTAGATTATTGACTCTAGTGCAAGTGGGAGACTGAAGGAAATATGCCCTAGAGGCAATAATAAAGTTGTTATTTATATTTCCTTATATCATGATAAATGTTTATTATTCATGCTAGAATTGTAATAACCGGAAACTTAGTACATGTGTGAATACATAGACAAACAGAGTGTCACTAGTATGCCTCTACTTGACTAGCTCATTGAATCAAAGATGGTTAAGTTTCCTAGCCATAGACATGAGTTGTCATTTGATTAAAGGGATCACATCATTAGATAATGATGTGATTGACTTGACCCATCTGTTATCTTAGCACGATGATCGTTTAGTTTGTTGCTATTGCTTTCTTCATGACTTATACATGTTCCTATGACTATGAGATTATGCAACTCCCGGATACCGGAGGAACACTTTTTGTGCTACCAAACGTCACAACATAACTGGGTGATTATAAAGGTGCTCTACAGGTGTCTCAGATGGTACTTGTTGAGTTGGCATAGATCAAGATTAGGATTTGTCACTTCGATTGTCGGAGAGGTATCTCCGGGCCCTCTCGGTAATGCACATCACTATAAGCCTTGCAAGCAATGCAACCAATGAGTTAGTTGCGGGATGATGTATTACGGAACAAGTAGAGATACTTGCCGGTAACGATATTGAACTAGGTATTGAGATACCGACGATTGAATCGGGCAAGTAACATACCGATGACAAAGGGAACAACGTATATTGTTACGCGGTTTGACCGATAAAGATCTTCATAGAATATGTAGGAACCAATATGAGTATCTAGGTTCCGCTATTGGTTATTGACCAGAGATGAGTCTCGGTCATGTCTACATAGTTCTCGAACCCATAGGGTCCGCACGCTTAACGTTCGGTGACGATCAGTATTATGAGTTTATGTGTTTTGATGTACCGAAGGTAGTTCAGAGTCCTGGATAAGATTGGAGACATGACGAGGACTCTCGAAATGGTCGAGACGTAAAGATCGATATATTGGACGACTATATTTGGACATCGGAAAGGTTCCAAGTGATTCGGGTATTTTTCAGAGTACTGAAGAGTTACGGGAATTCGCCGGGGAGTATATGGGCCTTATTGGGCTTTAGGGGAAAGAGAGAGGGGAGGCTGCGCGCCCCCAAGGCCTAGTACGAATTGGACTAGGGGGAGGGGCGGCGCCCCCTCCTTCCTTCTCTTCTCTTTTCCCTTTCCTCTCCTACTCCTCCAAACCTGGTGCACTAATCTAGGTATCTTCTATATCTAAATAGCTAGCCCCCACTAACATATTTCTCTCAACATGCAAGCATGCCACATCATCAAGTAACATGCATGGCAGAAGGCCCACCACAACATGCATTCATGCACATGAAAATGTCCACCTCAACATGCAAACATATATTAGATATTTTACAATACATTAATCAAACACAATAAAGCATAGGATTTGCAATTTTAGTTTTCGTAGTATCACTATTCACGTTCCATAGAAATCACATATCATCGAAATGTATTGCAAATATTCCCGCAACAACGTGCGGGGTATCATCTAGTTAAACTAGATTACGCCTCCGTCTACCACCCACAAACCAACGGTCAAGTCGAACGCGCCAACGGTCTTATTATGAGAGGCATCAAGCCCAGGCTAGTGCGGTCCTTAAAAGAATCAGACAAGCACTGGGTTGAGGAGCTCGACTCCGTACTCTGGGGGCTGCGGACCACGCCCAACCGTACTACCGGGTACACACCTTTCTTCATGGTGTATGGTGCAGAGGCCGTATTGCCCTGTGATATTATTCACGACTCACCTAGAGTGCGTATGTACGAAGAGAGAGAAGCCGAGCTCGATCGGCAGGACAGCCTAGATGCCCTGGAGGAGGAGCGCGATGTCGCAAAAGCCCGTTCAGTAGTTTACCAACAGCATGCTCGAAGATACCAAAGCATAGAAGTATGGGCCAAGACTTACAACGTTGGCGAACTCGTTCTACGGCTCCCGGAGAAGAAAAAGGACAAACTCAAGCCCAAATCGGAGGGTCCCTTCATAATTGTCGAAGTTCTCACCGGAGGAGCGTACCGTCTTTGCAATGCATCAGACAATCGCCTCGAGCCGAACCCCTGGAACGCGGCCAGACTCCGGAGATTCTATGCCTAGCGCTACATCCCTTGTTCGTCTCCTCCTCCCCTATAGTTCCCATTATTTTTCCTCTCTTTTCTGATTACTTTCTTCTTTTTTCACTTTAAAGCTTTGATGCGGCTAGACCGCACACCGTTGGCACATACATCTTTCAACATGTATGCCACTTGTACCTGGGGGCTTCTCGGATAGAAGTTCTTGTCATTCCTTGAGCATCAAGCTCCTCACATATGAGTTTTTTTTCCATATGTACCTTTTCTTTGCCATTATATGCATCGATGTGACTTAAGTTTTGGCCAAGCTGGGTTGCCTGGCTCCTGTGCTTATGCCCTACGTTCCCGTTAGTTTGGCTAGGGCATAAAGGGAGCACCTCTGCGATTGTTACCACCGGGTCATCTGGATGTGTACCTCAGACTACGTGAAGCCGAAAGCTAGCTTTCTTAAGGGAATATTCGGTCAGTGAATTAAAGATGTTTTTTTACACTCACTCCGTTGTGCACCCCCAGAAGTTATACAAACCGTGGTGCTCACACCATAATTCGGACATGCGCATTAAACGCATACACACCCAGGGAAAGGAACCATTAACGGAACTATTCTCTCTGGAATATGTTTCTTACGATATCAATGTAATATAACATAGCTAGCCGGATACAACTTGTCTGTTCAAGCAACTATGACCCCTACGCCTAGTTTTCCAGGCATACCCCAGCCTATTCGGCTGCGGCGGTATTTGGAAACACTCCGCACCTTCGGGACCGGAGGTTGAAGTGAAAAGGTCTGCCATGATAAATGATATATAATTCGGCTAGATGAGGAAAGTACATAGTCACTTGGACTCGAACACCTCCTCTTCTATACCTTCCAATAGGCAATCTAACTTACAATCCTGTTGGGAGTATTTGGCGGCCACCTCTACTTGGTTATACACTAAACTTATGGGAATTTATTCCCCATTCGACCCTAGCGGTCCGACACGAGCCATGTGATTAGGATCCAGCTTGGTATATCGTGTCTTCACCATGGCCCAGGCCTCTCACGCACCCTCCCGGCATGCCGATATCTTCCACAGCCGGATACGCCGCCGTGCCCCCTTGAACAGCTCTACCAGCTCCTCCATGCTTCCTGGAGGGGGGTCGGATTGGCCACACTCCGCATCGCCTGCCGAGCTTTCTCGTGCAACCGCGACAACCCTTGCAGCAGATCACTCAATGATCCAAACACCTCCTCTTCAGGGCGGTTGTCAAAACACCTGCAATTACAGCTTAATCAGCTACAGTTACCTCCAAAGTTGTTATAAAACAATAGTGGACACATACTGAATATGCCGCCTCGTAGCTTCTTGTTCTCTATTTTCGAAATTACTTGAAAACGGCTAGGAATCAGAGAAAACCATCAACATGAAAAAGTTTCGCATTTTCTGTAGCTTTTCAGCGGTATATTATTTGCCCCATTCCGATAAAGTTTGTAGAAATTACGGCGAAAATACGTTTTTCACCATTTTCAAAACTGACTTAAAACTGTAATGAATTGGGAGAAACAATACATACCAAAAAGTTTAGCATTTGTTCAAGCTTTCTAACGCCATATCATTTGCTGCATTCGAACGCACGGTTAAAAAATTAGATCGAAAAAACGAACTCGGTAGGACTTGGACCATTTTCTAAATTACTCTTAAACCATTCAAAATTAGAAAAACACTTTCAAGATGAAAAAGTAGCGCATTTTCATAAGCTTTCCAACGCCGTATCATATGCCTCCATTGGATTAGCCATTTAGAAATGACATCGAAAATATGAACTCAGCTGTTCGGTTTACGAAATTTTACGTTTTTTCAAATCACTCTTTAACCATAGGGAATTAGAGAAAACTTTCAACATGTGGAAGGAGCGGTTTTGCAGAAGCTTTCTAACGCCATATTATATGCATCATTCCGATAAACGGTTTAGAAATGCGATCGAAAATACGATTCACATTTTTTGTGCGAAGAAAAAACGGTTTTCAAACTGCTCTTAAACCGCTTATATTTTGCCAAAAATTTAAGTTGGGTGACGATATTGGTGTCCATAGCTTTCCAACGGTATATCGCAAGCCCCATTTGGGCAATGTTGGCGGAAGTTCAACCTAGTTCACAGGGAAGTTCAACGTACTACTAGCGGGGCATGTCAGGTTGTGATCAGAATATTATTCTGATCCCGTGATCAGAATAGTGTTTATGTGTGTGTGTGTGTGTATATATATAAACTTTTTTTTACACTACAAGGGCATGGGCCCCGCTGGCAGTGGCACAACCGGCCACTGGAGCGGGCGGTTTACCGGGCACGCTGGTACGGGCACCGGCGCCCGAGGTCACTAGGGGCGCCGGCCACGGGCCACAGTAGCGGCTGGAGGGGCGGCCTTGGCCACGGGGAGGCTGGCGACGGCGTAGGGAGCAGAGGCGGGGCGGCAGCAGTGGCGCCTGGAGCTGCGGGTGTCGGCAGGGGAGCTGGCGTGGCCAGCGGCGTAGGTGAGACATCAACCAGTGGGAGGCAGCGGCGGTAGCGAGCGGGGATGGGGCCCAGGCGCGGTAGCAGGCGAGCGAGGCCGTGCGGGGCGAGCGACAGAGGCAAAGGCCAACCGCAAGCATGGCTGCGGGCGGCGGGGAGCAGGACGCCGGCGACGATGCGAGGCACATCGAGGCGGGGGCTACGGTGCAGGGCGGCCGACGCGAGCGGGGCGGAGGTAGCGGCATCGCGACTGTAGCGGAGTATGCGTGCGCGTTGCGACAACGAGCGAGGTGAGAAGTGTGCTGGCAGAGGCGGCCTCGACGGCGCGACGCACGGGGAGGCAGGGGGAGGCCGGTGCGCGTGCGCGGCGGTGGAGATGGGCACGTTGACCGCGGCGGATCGTGGATGGCGCGGGCGCGTTCGATCTACAAGGGAGAGGAGAGAAGTGGAGGACGACGGCTCACCCCCGTTTGCAGGGGATCGGGGACCGACGAGGCTCGACGACGACCATCGAAAGAGAGGTGGGGCGGGACGGTCTGGCGAGGGCATCTCTGGGCGGCGGTGATCCGATGACGGGGTCCGGCGCGTCGAGGCGGCGAGGGCGTCCAGCAAGGGCCGGCGAGGGAGGGAAGGCCTTCGGGCGGCCCTAAGTATGCATTGGTATCAAATGGAATGGTTGTATCTGTGGACTGAACTGCAGAATACCAGAATAGAGGGGAAGGCCTAGCCTATCGAAGACTAGCATGTTCAAGCAACTCCAAGCATCTTGCAGCATGTAGAAGAGTAAAGAATAGTAGTTTATATTTACCGAACATGTTGTAACATAACGCCCATAGATCCTTCCTTGACTCCCTACGAGAAAACAATCTCGGAGCCACATATCCATCACATGTCTCAAGTAACGAGTTCCAGTTGTAATAGATCAAGATACAAGTCTGAATGTCCATTACCGTGGACATGGTATTCGAATAGATAACTTCCCTGCAAGGGTGCACCACGTTACCCAACACGCTAGATCACTCTGGCCGGACACACTTTCCTGGGTCATGCCCGTCCTTGGAAGATCCACACGTCGCAGCCCTACCTAGGCTCAGCAGAGAGGTCCCAGCCGGTATATATCCTAAGCACTCCGGGGTCTTGGGCCCATCGCCTGTTGCACTCCGGGTCGTTGCGTGCAGGGTGAATACCAGCACCACCTCGGATGGCCAGCACGATCCGACCATGCCGCAATGCTGAACTGGTCGTCTGACAAAGCTTCGGCTGATACCTCAACGTCGAGGCCCATAACTATTCTCGCGTGGTGGTTAGTGCATAAAGGCCAAAGGCCAATGCAGAATAAATACCCAAACCTGTTAGTACATTGGGGGCTCACAAAGACGAGCAGAGACACACGATAATGTGACCCCGTCGCCCCGTCTCATGGACTTACGGCAAGGGCCTAGAATGCCCGGCCGTGCCACGTAGAAAACTCGCGGGTGCTCAACGAGCCCGCCTGACTTTCACATCAACTCGCGGGTACCCCTCAGGGCCGACCCGACTTCAACAATGGTCTCAAGTAAAGTCCGGGTAACCATGTGTCCAAAACATCAAGGAGGAAAATCCGAGGAATCACCCTCGGTGAATTCCACTCGATGTAATCATCAATGAGAATGTATGAGGAACCACCCTCGAGGTTCACACTTGAGGTGTTGCACGTCAGAGCCATATCGGGAATGGTGAAGGAGGAACCACCCTCGTTGGCCACGACCGAATAGCTACACTATAGAGTTGTCATCAGGAGTGCGTTGTGAGGTATCACACTCGACACTCGATAGTAGCTCTATAGAGTCGAGCAACAAAAGGGGCGTGATGTGATGTGAGATGTCGGGCTCTGGTCGTCGATCACGTTGATCGAGTCGTTGATGATGAAGCAGGGGCAACAAGGACAAGGTGGGGGTCACTTATGGATCACTATCCAACCTATGCTAAGAAGTTTAGGATAAGCAGGTAAGGTACAATGAGCAGGTTACAAAAGCAGGCTATGCATCAGAATAGGAGCAAACAATAACAGTAGCAAAATCTAATGCAAGCACGAGAGAATGGAATGGGTGATATCAGGATGATCAAGGGGGGGGGAGGGCTTGCTTGGTTGCTCAGACAAGGAGGAGGGGTCGTCGGTGACGTAGTCGATCATAGCGGCATCGACAGTCGTCACGGGGTCTACCGAAGAGAAGAGGGGGGAGAAACAGTAAATACATAGCAAGCAAGTGCATAACAGGACAACAAGCAGAGCTAGACGTGTTCTAACGCAGTGTTACATGATACAGGTGAAGGGGGAAACATCCGGGAATGTTTTCCCAAAGTTTGGCATTTTCGGACAGACGAATCGGAGGGAAAAGGCTCGATGTTTGCAATGATAGGGAAGTGTGACAGATGAACGGACAACGTATTCGGGTTCGTCTCATTGTTCTGAGCAACTTTCATCTACACAACATTTTCATTCAAGTTACGGATTATTTTCTATGATTTTTCAAAGATTGGAACTTTTCCTGGATTTATTATTAATTCGAAAATAAAGACTAAAATGCTAGGTGCACCCAGCTCTGCATACGCAGAAAAGTACTAGAGGCTGACAGGTGGGCCAGGGGGTCCCAGTTGACCAGCCACCGTTTGACTGGTGAACAAGGGGTGGGCCCCCTGTCATACACACACCAACTAATTAGATGACTAATTAGACTAACTAGTAATTAGTTTAGTTAAACCTAATTAATTAAATTAATCAATTAATCAATTATATATATATATATATTTCCAAACCTTTTTTTACAACACAAGGGCATGGGCCCCGCTGGCAGTGGCACACCCGGCAACCGGAGCGGGCGGTTTACCGGGCACGCGGGTACGGGCACCCGCGCCCAAGGTCACTAGTGGCGCCGGCCACGGGCCACGGCAGCGGCTGGAGGGGCAGCCTCGGCCACGACGAGGCCAGCGGCGGCGTAGGGAGCAAAGGCGGGGCGGCAGCAGCAGCGCCTAGAGCTGCGGGCGTCGGCAGGCGAGCCGGCGTGGCCAGCGGTGTAGGTGCGGGCGAGGCAGCAAGCAGCAGGAGGGGACGGCGGTAGCGAGTGGGGATGGGGCTCGGGCGCGGCAGCAGGCGAGAGAGGCCGTGCGGGGCAAGCTGCGGAGGCAGAGGCCAACGGCGAGCGTGGCTGCAGGCCGCGGGAAGCAGGACGCTGGCGCCGGCACGGGGGACAGTGAGGCGCGGGCTGCGGTGCAGGGCGGCCGATGCTGGCGGAGGCAACGACATCGTGGCTGCATCGAAGTACGCGTGCGCGTCGCGACAGCGAGCGAGGCGAGGCGTGTGCTGGCAGAGGCGGCCTCGGCGGCGCGACGCACGGGAAGGCATGGGGAGGCCGTTGCGTTGACCACGGCGATGGAGATGGGCACGTTGACCTCGGCTGATCGGGGATGGCGCGGGCGTGTTCAATCTACAGGGAAGAGGAGAGACGTGGAGGACGGCGGCTCACCCCTGTTTGCAGGGGATCGGGGACCGACGAGGGTCGACAACAACCGTCGAAGGAGATGCGGGGCGGGACGGTCCGGCGAGGGCAGCTCCGGGCGACGGCGATCCGATGACGGGGTCTGGCGCTTCGAGGCGGTGAGGGCATCCAGCGAGGTCCGGCGAGGGAGGGGAGGCCTCCGGGCGGCGTCGGCAATCGACGGGGCCGAGGCAGCAGCGTCGGGGGGCTGTGGTGTTCAGCCCAGATCGGGGCAGGAGGGAATGAGGGGAAGTGGGAATCATGGGGGAGTGGGGGATCGAGTGGTTAGGGTTTGCGTCGTGGGAAGGGGGGGGTTAAAGGTGGCAGCGGTTGTGCTGGCCTGGTTGGGCTGGCCGACTGGACCAGCCAGTTGGGTAGTTGGGCCGGTTGGCCCAGCGTGGGGGGGGGGAGTTCACTTCCCTTTTCACATTTTTAAAACCGTTTTTAATTTTTGCTACTGTTTTCTATTAAATTATAAAACTAAAATGAGTTTTGACAGATGTGAGACTTATCTCATAAAACAAGCACATCAATTCTAGGTGTCACAGAAAGTTCGAGGCCAAAAAGGAGTTGTCTAACCATTTTTAGAAATTGGAAAGGTCAAGTTTAAACTGCTGCTGGACCACTATATAAATTTCCAGGGGCACCTAGGAATCCAAAAGAGGTTGGTTCCAACATGAAAAATAACCAGAGATTATTTGCCACAATTTGAACATTTTAGACTTGACATTTGTAAACTTTAAATTTTGATTTTACTTTAGATATGAATTTGGATCGGATTCGAACCAACGCGAGTTTAACAACAATAATCATGATGACATGGCATCATTAGCAGGGAATTACTGTAGCTTAATTATCCGGGCGTCACACAAGGTATGGTTGGAAATGTCCATTCGACTTTGTCAGAAGCCTTTCCAAATTCAATCTTGAATACTACTCCACTAATGTTCTTTTGATGCAGCTCTTGCACGATCTCATGTAAGATCACTACTCCATCGAGTATGTTCCTTCTTTGCATGAAAGTCATTTGGGATGTCCGAACAACATGGCCATTGTTAGTGTCAAAACCGGCGGATCTCGGGTAGGGGGTCCCGAACTGTGCGTCTATGGCGGATGGTAACAGGAGGCAAGGGACACAATGTTTCACCCAGGTTCGGGCCCTCTTGATGGAGGTAAAACCCTACGTCCTGATTGATTAATATTGATGATATGGGTAGTACAAGAGTAGATCTACCACGAGATCAAAGAGGCTAAACCCTAGAAGCTAGCCTATGGTATGATTGTATGTTGTCCTACGGACTAAAACCCTCCGGTTTATATAGACACTGGAGGGGCTAGGGTTACACAAGGTCGGTTACAAAGGAGGAGATATACATATCCGTATTGCCTAGATTGCCTTCCACGCCAAGTAGAGTCCCATCCGGACACGAGACGAAGTATTCAATATTGTATCTTCATAGTCTAACAGTCCGGCCGAAAGATATAGTCCGCCTGTCCGAAGATCCCCTAATCCAGGAATCCCTCAGTAGCCCCCGAACCAGGCTTCAATGACGACGAGTCCGGCGCACAGTATTGCCTTCGGCATTGCAAGGCGGGTTCTTCTCCAATTTCCAAGTGTTTGTAAATAGTATCCGGCCCCATGAATGTTGATCCTCTTGGCTTCTGCGCCAAATAAGGGCAATTTCTCATGCATCGAACGAATACGAGGCGCCAGGGAATTTTTACATTCGCCCCCCTAGCCAGATAAATAAATTGTCTATTAAAGGGATTGGGATTCTTAAATCCGATCCACACCATCCTCCCCTCAGCGAGAATCTATCAGAGCGCGTTTCGGAAAGATCCATTCCAGCATGGCCGACCTCCGCAACTCCTCCTCCCGCCCCCGTAGCCCTAAGCTTGGTGATTGGGAGAGGTGTTCAGTCCCACACAGTCAATTGGTCGAACTGCAGACCAAAGGATTTCTTCCTCCGGCATACATGGTGCCCGTTCGAGCCGGGCTCGCCACCTACAATGGCGGGGAGCAAGCGGAGAACTTTCCCTGTCCCTCCATGGGGGAACGGATTTGCCTTGTTCCTTACTTACTAAGGGGACTCGGATTTCCAATTCATCCGTTCCTCCACGGGCTCCTGGAGTTCTACGGCCTCCAACTACACAATCTCACCCCTGCCTCCATTCTACACATCGCCGGCTACGTTGCTCTCTGCGAGTTGTTCCTGGGCTGCGAGGCTCACTTCAAGCTGTGGAAAAAGGCTATTTTGCCTTGTCCCTCGCACACAGAGGGAATCACTTTATCAACTGGGCGGAGCCGAAGTATGGCGCATCGCTGATACCGGATATCTGTCTGGTACCCCGAAGAAGCCGTCTGAAGACTGGCCTTCAGAATGGTTTTATATGGAGGACGTTCCCCTTTCGGACCCTGTTCGGCGGGGTCTTCCTGAGTTCAACAATGCTCCTCTGAAGAAGCACCGAAGTTGGCGCCCACGGAGCCCCCAGGTGGAAAACGACAGAGAAGTCCTCTATCTGATGAACCAGATTAAGGCACTGGCTCAGTCAGGATTGATAATAACCGAAGTTATGTCGATTTGCATAATGCGGGGAGTGCAACCACTTCAATATCGTGGGAACCCCTTGTGGTGTTTCAACGGGGAGGATGACGCCACCCGCTACGGGCGTAAGGGTCCGGGCGATGCTGCCGCATTAGCCAAAATTCTGTCCGAACTGTTCAAGGGAGAGGAGGAGGAGTTCACCCGCATTAAGCCATGGTATGGATTCTCCATGTACAATCCTCCAAGCTGGGTAAGCTATATCCCCTTACTTCCATTTTCCCGCATTTTTCGTTGTAAGTATTCACCTTGCCAATTTGCGGCAGGAACTGCGAAAGGCCATAAAGGAGGTCAGCAGCCCTTCTCCACAACTGGAGGACCCTGACCGGGCCCTCGACTCCGAACTCGAAGAAGATCCAGTTATCTCCATGGAGCTGATAAACCGGCAGTTCTATCAGTTAAGCTGCGATGATGCCATGGTGGCCATTACGGCCGACTATCCCGGACTGCTCCCTGCATCGCACGTAAGAAAAACCGAAAAGTCCCAACTCAAAAAAGTAGGATCCCCTTTTAGACACTTCACCACCATATTCACATGGCCTTTTTTACAGGGAAGGCATTCAGGACGCCCTGTAGCAACGCGCCAACAGGAGGCACCAAGGCCGGGTAGGCCAAAAAGGAAGGCGGTCAGGACGGAGACGCTGACGCAAAGGTACAACAAACCCCGCTCTATGGTTGTCGTCTTTCTCAAAATGTAATGACACCCGTGTTTCTTTAACAGAAAAAACGCTCGCCGGAATATGTCCGGCGATGTTGCCGATCACGCTTCCACCAGTCGGGCACCAGGACCGGACACGGAGGCAGAAGCGGATATGGGGCAGGTGCCGGATAATCCCCCTACAAAGGATGCGGATAGGTTATCCGCTACAAACTCAGAAGTGGAAAGTGCCATGAATCATAGGCGCCACCGGGCCGTACTCCGTGACGCTTGTTTCTCACCAGAGGCGTTTGATGCCTTTAATTCTGGGGAGGCGTACCTCCATGCCGCTCAAGATGGTCTAGCCAGAGCCACGGATCAGTATGTAAAGGATGTACGGGTGAGTGAATCTGACGATTTATATGTATCAGTAGCCCCTGCGACTTGAAACAGTTAGCAGAACTAATTTAAGGATCATCTTTGTTGTGCAGGTTCTTACAGAGAAGAATACCAAGCTGTCCCAGGAGCTGGAGGAATGCAAGACCCAACTGCGGGCCGCTATTGCCGCATTGCAGGAACAGAAAAAGCGTCCCGCTGGTAACATTTTAAAGAATGATGGTTACCATATAGTGCGTGGCATGGCTGCAGATCTAACAATATATTTTGTAGATGAATCCGGAGTAAATCCGGGGGACCAGCATGTTATGAGGCACCTAGAAGCTGGCAAACGCGTGCTGACTGAGGTTAGGCGGGAGAAAAACAATCTCCAAGACGCCAATATAAAGCTGAACGTGGAACTAAAAGACGTTCGGGGCCAGCTTGCAGACTCCGAGAAGGAGAATAAGAGGCTTCGACGTGGCATTTTTAGTAAGTGCTTGAACGAATCCTTTAAAGGTATTTGGCGAAGAGGCCGACTAACAACATTATGTCTGTAGGTATGCTGACGAGTCGTCCCACGGAGGAAATGCCCGAGTCTGCGGGTGATCTTCTGGCCGAGCTGTCACATCTCCACGAACAAGTTCGACAGGTGATGTAGGGTGTTGCCCAGGCCTTGTGTCCGTCCGTCTCCCTGCCAGAGGGCGTTGTGGAGCTTGCAGAGAAGCTCAAAGGAGCGCGGCAGCGCTTACGATTATGGAAGATATCAGCCTGCCGACTGGGTGCCAGAGAAGCCCGGGCCATTATGAAGACGCGGTATACCAAAGCAGACCCAAATCACATGGCCGAGGTCGGACCTGTGGGGCCCGACGGAAAAGAGATCCCCGTTAGCTTAGTTTATGGGCAAGTAGAATTAGCCGCAAAGTATTCCCAACAGGATTGTAAGCTAGACCGCCTGTTGGATGGTATAGAAGAAGAATTTAGTTAGTCTACATGACTATGTAATTGAAGTGACATGTATAATGCCTTCTAGCCGGATTGTAGATCATTTGTCTTTGCGGACCTTTTCGCTTCAGCCTCCGGGCCCAATAGTCCGGAGTGTATCCGAATACTCGCTCAGTTATATAAGAACCGGGGTATGCGTGGAGACTAGGCGTAGGGGTCATTAGTGCTTTATCAGACAAGTGCCCAACTAGTTATGTTATATTACATGGGTAGTAAGAAGCATCTTCCACGGAGAATAGTTCCGTTAAGGGTTCCTTTCCCTGGGCAAGCATGCCCTAAAGTGCATGTCTGGACTATGATAGGAAACGCAGGAAAACATCTGGGGGCAGATACGAAAAATAAAAATCATCTTTTGTTCACCGACCGAATATTCCCTTAAGAACGCTAGCTTTCGGCTTCACCCAGTCTGAGGTACACATCCGGCTGACCCGGCAGTAACAATCGCAGAGGTGCTCCTCTTATTCCCTAGCCGAATTAACGGGAACGTAGGGCATAAATACAAGAGCCAGGCAACCCAGCTTGGCCAGAACTTAAGTCATATTGATGCATATAATGGTGAAAAAAGGTACATGCGGAAGTATAACACATGTGTTGGGCATGAAGCTCGGATAAATAATTTAAGCTTCTGTGAAAGAAGCCCCCAGGTATGAAGAGTGCGGCTAGCGCATCTGTAATGTGCAAACAAGGCACAAGGTGACCCTTGAAGGCCTAGAGAAATAAGAAAAGAAAGAAAGAAAGGAAAACAAGACAAATAATGTATTTGTGAAAAATGGACAAAGGGAGGGGACTAACATAGAGTCCGGTGCTTAGGCGTAGAATCTTCGGAGCCTGGCCACGTTCCATGGGTTCGGCTCGAGTTGACTAGTCGATGCATCCCGCAGTCGGTACGCTCCACTGGTCAGAACTTGGTCAATAATGATGGGACCTTCCCATTTGGGCTCGAGCTTGTTCTTTTTCTTATCCGGCAGGCGTAGAACTAGTTCGCCAATGTTATAAGTTTTGGCCCGTACTTCTCTGCTTTGGTATCTGCGAGCCTGTTGCTGATAAAATGCGGAATGGGCTTTGGCTACGTCGCGCTCCTCCTCCAAGGTGTCCAGACTGTCCTGCCGATCGAGCTCGGCTTCTCTTTCTTCGTACATGCGCACTCTAGGTGAGTCATGAATTATGTCACAGGGCAAGACTGCCTCTGCGCTGTACACCATAAAGAAGGGTGTATATCCGATACTACGATTCGGCGTGGTCCGCAGCCCCCAGAGTACGGAATTGAGCTCCTCTACCCAGTGCATGTTAGACTCCGTTAAGGAACGCACTAATCTAGGTTTAATGCCGCTCATTATAAGACCGTTTGCTCACTCGACTTGACCGTTGGTTTGTGGGTGATAGACTAAGGCATAATCAAGCTTGATGCCCATTTTGCTGCACCAGAGTTTTACCTCGTTGGCCATGAAGTTTGTGCCATTATCAGTGATGATGCTGTGGGGGACGCCATAACAGTGTACAACCCCGGATATAAAATCTATCACCGGTCCGGATTCGGCTGTTTTAACCGGTTTGGCCTCTATCCATTTGGTGAATTTATCCACCATGACCAATAAGTATTTTTCTTGTGGGTTCCCCCTTTAAGGGGTCCAACCATGTCAAGCCCCCAGACCGCAAAGGGCCATGTAATGGGGATTGTTTGGAGGGCGGTGGGTGGCATGTGGCTTTGATTTGCAAAGAGTTGGCAACCGGCGCAACGTTGGACCAAGTCCCGTGCATCTGCCCGGGCCGTTGGGCAATAGAATCCTGTACGGAAGGCCTTGCTTACAAGAGCCCGGGCTGCGGCGTGATGATCGCCGAGTCCGGCGTGAATTTCTGCCAAAAGATTCCGCCCTTCCTCTTCGGAGATGCACCTTTGAAGGACTCCGGTAGTGCTTTTTTTTGTACAATTCTCCCTCTTGGACCATGTAGGCCTTGGATCACCGCACTATGCAGCGTGCCTCATTTTGGTCCTCCGGAAGTTCCTGTCTAGTTAGGTAGGCCAGGAATGGTTCTGTCCAAGGGGCAATAATGGCCATTATTTCGTGGGCTGAAGGTGTCATTTCGGTGGCGGAGCCTCCGATTGTGTCAGAGAGTTCGGTATCGGGTATTTTGGCCAGGTCCGGACTGTTGTTACCGGTGTCCCCTTCCCATACTACGGATGGATTGAAAAGCCTTTCCAAAAATATGTTGGGGGGGGGGACCGCGTCGCGTTTTGCGCCGATGCGGGCGAGGATATCCGCCGCCTGATTGTTTTCCCGAGCCACATGGTGAAATTTGAGTCCCTCAAACTGAGCTGACATTTTTAGGACGGCGTTTCGATAGGCCGCCATTTTTGGATCCTTGGCGTCAAAATCTCCTTTTATTTGGGATATTGCGAGGTTTGAATCCCCACGCACCTCCAGGCGTTGAATGCCCATGGAGACTGCCATCCGAAGACCATGCAACAGAGCTTCGTATTCGGATGCATTGTTGGAGTCTGTATACAATATTTGCAGTATGTACCGAACGTTATCTCCGGTTGGGGACGTCAGGATGACCCTAGCCCCTAGACCGGCCAGCATTTTAGAACCGTCGAAGTGCATGATCCAATTGGAGTATGCGCCGTACTCTTTAGGGAGTTCGACCTCCGTCCATTCGGCGATGAAGTCGGCTAGTACTTGCGATTTAATGGCTCGGCGAGGTTTGTATATTATGTCAAATGGTAGGAGCTCAATGGCCCATTTGGCAATCCGGCCGGTAGCGTCGCGGTTGTTGATAATATCATTAAGTGGCACTTCAGAGGCTATTGTAATCGAACACTCTTGAAAGTAGTGTCGCAGTTTCCGCGATGCCATGAATACTGCATATGCTATCTTTTGGTAATGCGGGTACCGTGATTTGCATGGAGTGAGGACAGTGGATACATAGTATACCGGCTTTTGAAGAGGGAATTTGTGTCCGTCCGCTTCCCGCTCGACAACGAGCACCACGCTTACAACTTGATGAGTTGCCGCAATGTACAACAGCATTGGTTCGCCGATGTTTGGCGCAGCCATGATCGGGTTGGTTGCCAGAATGGCCTTTATTTCTTCCAATCCGGCTGTGGCCGCGTCCGTCCACTCGAAGTGTTCGGTGCGCCGAAGGAGGCGATAAAGGGGTAAAGCCTTTTCTCCTAAGTGGGAGATAAGCAGCTTAGAGCCGCCACACATCCAGTTAACTTCTGGATTTGTTTGAGGTCTGTTGGGGTAGCCAACTGTGACAAAGCACGGATTTTGGCCGGATTAGCTTCAATATCTCTACTGGAGACAATGAATCACAGGAGCTTTCCGGTTGGTACGCCGAAAACACATTTTTCCGGATTGAGCTTGATGTCATATGTTCGGAGGTTGTCGAATGTTTGCCTCAAGTCGTCTATCAAAGAGTCGACGTGTTTGGTTTTAACGACCACATCGTCTACGTATGCCTCTACTGTTTTGCCAATTTGTTTCTCCAAACATGTCTGAATCATGCGCTGATATGTTGTGCCGGCGTTTTTGAGCCCAAAAGGCATTGTGTTGAAACAGAAGGGACCGTATGGTCTGATGAATGCCGTTGCGGCTTGGTCGGACTCTGCCATCTTGATTTGGTGGTAACCGGAGTATGCGTCGAGGAAACACAATGACTCGTGTCTTGCGGTAGCGTCAATGATTTGATCGATGCGTGGGAGGGGGAAGGGATCCTTTGGGCAAGCTTTATTGAGGTCTTTGAAATCGACGCAAAGGCGCCAGGATTTGTCCTTCTTTGGTACCATAAGCAGGTTTGCTAGCCAGCCCAGATGTTTTATTTCTCTGATGAATCTAGCCTCCAATAACTTGGCTAGTTCTTCTCCCATGGCCTATCTCTTAGGTTCAGAGAAACGCCGAAGAGCTTGCTTGACCGGCTTGAATTCCTTTAGGATATTGAGGCTATGCTCGGCCAGCCTGCATGGGATTCCTGGCATGTCTGAGGGATGCCAGGCGAATATGTCCCAATTCTCGTGCAGGAACTCTTGTAGTGCGGCGTCCACAGCGGGGTTTAACTGTGCCCCGATGGAGGCTGTTTTTGTAGGGTCCGTTGGGTGGACTTGGAATTTGACTATTTCATCCGCTGGTTTAAAAGAGGTGGACTTGGATCTCTTGTCGAGTATCACATCGTCCCTGTCGACTGTGGAGCGTAGCATGGTTAATTCCTCGGCCGAGAGGGCTTCGGATAATGCCTCGAGGGCCAATGCAGCTGTTTTGTTTTCGGCGCGGAGTGCTGTGTCCGGATCACTGGCGAGAGTGATGATTCCGTTGGGCCCGGGCATTTTAAGCTTCATGTACCCGTAATGGGGTACGGCTTGGAAGATTGTGAACGCCTCCCGTCCTAAAAGAGCATGATAGCCACTGCTGAACGGGGCCACTTGGAATGTAATTTCTTCGGACCTGTAATTGTCCGGCCACATCTAGTGTGATTTTCCCAGCACATCGTGCTTCCTGAATGGGGATAATTCCTCTGAAGGTTGTGCTACTTTGCTCGATGCGGTTCCAGTCTATTTCCATCTTTTGAAGAGTTTCCTCATAGATGAGGTTTAGTCCGCTGCCGCCATCCATGAGTACTTTGGTGAGTCGAAAGCCGTCCACGATTGGACTGAGGACCAGTGCGGCTGGTGCTCGGGCTGTTCAGAATTTGGGTTCATCACTGGCATTGAAGGTAATGGCCGTGTCACTCCATGGATTTGTTGCTACTACGTGGCAGATTTTGGCCATGCTGCGGAGTGTTTGCTTGCGCCTATTATTTGACGCAAAGGTCTCGAACACTGTTAACACCGTATTGTTATCCATTGGATGGTGCTCTGTGGTATGTGGGATAAGAAGATCCTCACCACTTTTGGCCACCTATCGGAGTATCCAACATGCTCTAAGGCTGTGCGTTGATATTATATCCGCCGTGCTATGAATTTTGCAGGGTCCGTTGAGCCATCCCTCCAGTACGGTTCCTTGCCCTGTAGAGGGTTTTTGCTTTTTGGTAGTTAACCCGGGTGTATTGTGATAATGCACCCTTTTATTTCGGACTGGGTTTGTGTTTAGGGCCGGATTATCCCAAAAGTTTGTTTCGGTTTTCCAGGCACTTTCCATCGCACAGTACTTTCGTACTATGGACGCCAAGTCAGCGAAGCGTGTTATCTCACGGCAATTTATGGCGTTAAGGATTCCCTTGTCCGTGCAATTATTGCAGAAAAATAAGATTGCATCTTCCTCGCGACAGTCCTTAACCTTGTTCATTGCAAGGAGGAATCTGGCCCAGTAATGATGTACTGTTTCCTGGGGCTCTTGCCTGATATGGGAAAGATCGCTTGTGTTTGGGTGGGTGGGTGGAATTGAATCCGAACCCCTACCCGATCTGGGATCCAGGGGCCGAGGAGTTTCCAATTTTGGAAGTTCCAGTTCCGGGGTGTTACCCGCTAATCCTGGTCCGCTGTCTGACTCTAAGTTCAGGGATTGGATGCTGTCCTCCCGCGAACGGGCGTCTGGCTCGGAGAGCTCGGGAATCTGGACATAGTTGGTCCTCAGGATAGAGGAAAGGTCGCCGCATTGTTCCTCCACCACTGCAATATGATGGGTGACCGGTGGAGAGTTAATCTCCCTTTGATCGGGTTTAAGCCAATTCCGATCATAGTCCGTAGCGACTCCCAAGGCGGCGATGCGATCCAAGCGCTCGTTTAAGGAGGAGAGCACCATTGGATCCATCTGTTCGGCAAGTGCCGATTTGACGTGGAGGCTATATTCGATGACCCGAGAATTCATCCTCGGTGCGGCGGCCGAACAGGCGGTCATGATGAACCCGCCTAGCCGGAGAGTTTGGCCGACAGCCAAAGCTCCCCCAATAGTAGTACCGTCTTTAAAGACGAGTGAGACATCCTTCCTTCTGGCGACGGCACAGAAGAACTCTCAATGAAAGCACCTATGTTGGTGTCAAAACCGGCGGATCTCGGGTAGGGGGTCCTGAACTGTGCGTCTAAGGCAGATGGTAATAGGAGGCAGGGGACACAATGTTTTACCCAGGTTCGGGCCCTCTTGATGGAGGTAAAACCCTACATCCTGCTTGATTAATATTGATGATATGGGTAGTACAAGAGTAGATCTACCACGAGATCAGAGAGGCTAAACCCTAGAAGCTAGCCTATGGTATGATTGTATGTTGTCATACGGACTAAAACCCTCCGGTTTATATAGACACCGGAGGGGCTAGGGTTACACAAGCTCGGTTACAAAGGAGGAGATATACATATCCGTATTGCCTAGCTTGCCTTCCACGCCAAGTAGAGTCCCATCCGGACACGAGACGAAGTCTTCAATCTTGTATCTTCATAGTCTAATAGTCCGGCCGAAAGATATAGTCCGGCTGTCCGAAGACCCCCTAATCCAGGACTCCCTCAGCCATCAACTGTGTTGAGCCTATTAATAGCAACTTTGGTGAAGATTTTGAAGCTGACACGAAGGAGGTATATAGGTCTTAATATTATGTGTGTACTATGTCTGCAAAATAGATAGTCTAGAGCACGTTTGGTTGACATAACCAGTCATCAGAAAATGGCACTCCCTTCGTAAACTAACATAAGAGTGTTTAGATCGCCACTTCAGTGATCTAAGCGCTCTTATATTAGTTTACAGAGGGAGTAGATAATAATTTCATCTGTTAAGAGGTCCTCTCTTTGCGCAACATATTTACAAAGTTGTTAATTTCCTGGGAATCAACATGTAAGGTCAAGCAAATATATTATACATAACTAAATATCTCCTAGTTTCCCACCACACACAAAAAATCATTGACTAGCACCAAGCAATAAGAGTTTATTCATTTGTAGTCCATAAAATTAATATTATCACCCTTTATCGTCAACAATTATATTTGGAAAAATACTTTCAGGAAGAACTACCCAAACCCTTTGGACTTTTTGTATACTTGAAGTTACTACCAATAAAATGTAAACCAAGAGGCACACTGGAAATGTACTATTTTAACAATTGATGTGGTTTTCTTGTGAAAGCATGGTCTTACATCCACAACAATGAACAAACTGAACAACCAGTTAGGAAGAAACATTAGAAGTAAAGAGAAAAGAGAAATAGAAAGGTCAACCCGGGCCAGTAGGAAGAGAAATTAATAGTTTGATTCATGTATTAAGGTCTCCTGAAGACATTCAAAAGGTTACTTCCCCCATGCCAAGTCCAAGTTGTTGGTCCGAAATCTAAAATGAAAAGCATGTGCAAAACATGCTAATTTAGTTATGTTACATTGAGTCAGCCTGTGACGTAACCATTGAATATGTAATCTTTGCTCATTCACTCTTGCTATTATAGGATTACATTTGGGTATCATTTTGTAAAGTTTTTATGATGAAGTTATCTGATGAAGACATTATCAAATGTGAAAGTAATATTATCTTACATGTTACCTATCTTGAGAAAACACCAGGAGTGTTTGTGAAATACTCTTCACCATGCCAATGATATCTATATGCCAAGCGAAAATAAATACATATGAAAAAACATAAAAATTGAAGAGGAAATTCAGATTTAGGTGGCATTTAATGGTTATAGTTGAGGAAGTTTTGTTTGAATGATGTAACGAACCACTTCCCTGGAAACGATCATAAGCTCATGAGCTACATGTTTTATTAACGTGCGCAAACTATATGACATGGAAACATCAACGATTGATAGATTGCACCAACAACCAATCATTAACGCTGGAGAAGACCTCATATGTGTCTACGGCCGCACAACTGAAATGCACCTACACTTGGAGTTGCAAATCTCAAAACGAAAAATGATAGAGACAATGAGCTGGCTAGTATGAATCGATTGTAACGTAGCATGCAATTTCAAAAAATTTCCTATGGTCACGCAAGATCTATCTAGGAGATGCATAGCAACGAGAGGGGGAGAGTGTGTCTACGTACCCTCGTAGACCGAAAGCGGAAGTGTTTGACAACGCGGTTGATGTAGTCGAACTTCTTCTCGTTCCGACCGATCAAGCAGCGAACGTAAGAAACCTCCGAGTTATGCACATGTTTAGCTCGATGATGTCCCTCAAACTCTTGATCCAGCAAAGTGTCGAGGGAGAGTTCCATCAGCACGACGACGTGGTGACGGTAATGGTGAAGTGATCCGCACAGGGCTTCGCCTAAGCACTACGTGAATATGACCAGAGGCGTAAACTGAGGAGGGGGGCGCCACCCACGGCTAACAATGTTTGTTGTGTGTTCTAGGCACCCGCTCCCCACATATATATAGGTGGGAGGGGGAGGGGGACAACCATGGGGCGCCCCAAGTAGGAGGAATCCTACTTGGGGGCCTTGTCCAATTCGGCCCCACCTTACCATCTTTTCCGGAGAGGGAAGGAAAGGAGGGATAGGAGGGAAGGAAGGGGGAGGCCGAATTGCCTCCCCTTCCTTCTCTCTTCCCCTTTTCCCTTCCCCTTCCTATTCGGCCAGCAAGGGGGGGCACAGCAGCCCATGCTAGCTGTTGTGTTTCCCCTATTGGCCCAATAGGCCCATATAGTTTGCCGGGGTTAGTCCGGAACCCCTTCTGGTGACCCGATACGTACCCGGTACCCCCGGAACACTTCCATTGTCCAAATACTATCGTCCTACATATGAACTTTACCTCCCGACCATTTCGATATTCCTCGTCATGTTCGTGATCTCATTTGGGACTCTAAACAACATTCGGTCACCAAATCACATAACTCATATAATACAAAATCGTCATCGAATGTTAAGTGGGCGGACCCTACGGATTCGAGAACTATGTAGACATGGCCGAGACACCTCTCTGGTCAATAACCAACATCAGAACCTGGATGCTCATATTGGTTCCCACATATTCTACGAAGATCTTTATCGGTCGTACCATAATGACAACATACGTTATTCCCTTTGTCATCAGTATGTTACTTGCCCGAGATTCGATTGTCGTTATCTTCATACCTAGTTCAATCTCGTTATCCGCAAGTATCTTTACTCGTTCCATAATGCATCATCCCACAACTAACTCATTAGTCACATTGCTTGCAAGGCTTATCATGATGTGCATTACCGAGAGGGCCCAGAGATACCTCTCCGATACTCGGAGTGACAAATCCTAATCTCGATCTATGCCAACCCAACAAACACCTTTGGAGATGCCTGTAGAGCATCTTTATAATCACGCAATTACATTGTGATGTTTGATAGCACACAAGGTATTCCTCCGGTATTCGGGAGTTGCATAATCTCATAGTGAAAGGAATATGTATAAGTCGTGAAGAATGCAATAGCAATAAAACTTAACGATAATTATGCTAAGCTAACGGATGGATCTTGTCCATCACATCATTCTCCTAATGATGTGATCCCGTTCATCAAATGAAAACACATGTCTATGGTTAGGAAACTTAACCCACTACTGCAGGATGCTGCTAACGCGACACTACGATCAGAGGCCCTTCGAGAAACTGTGTGCGATGCCATAATTGCAAACAGTGCTATATGAAAACCATCAAAAAAGGTGAAAATGTTTGCGATGGAGGATGCATCAAACACGGTTCAGCTTTAGTTGCGTGTGCGATCCGGGGCATACAGTTCAGTCCAATGAACTGTTTGCGATGAGGCGGAACAAAAGAAACGGGCAGCCTGATGAAGGCGTGTGCGATATAGAGCATAAGGTTCACTCGGATGAACCGTTTGTGATTAGGAAACACAAAAGAAACGGGTAGCCACATGAAGGTGTGTGCGATATACAACATACGGTTCACTCGGATGGACTGTTTGTGATTAGGCAACACAAAAGAAACGGTCACCCAGATCAAGGTGTGTGTGATTGAGGGCATATACTTCCGAAGGATTAACTGTTTGCGATTAGGCAACATAACAAGAATGGGTAAGCCAGATCAAAGTGTCTGCGATTGATGGCATACACTTCACATGAATGAACTGTTTGCGATTAGCCACAACAAACTGAAACAGTTAGATAGATCAACGTGTGTGCGCTAGACGGGCACACCCATTCTAATTAAAAGATGTGTGCTGACATTGCCTATTGCGGTGCACCCTATGGTTCAAACGCCACGTACGCGGCCAAGAAGGCGTACATGCCCACGTTACGCCTTCCAGGAATAGTGCCGAACTTATAACCATCAGTAAATTTTGAGCATGCGTCCCGTCACATTCCAAATTGCAAACCTGTTCACACCGATCAAAACCTAAATGGTTTCCCACTTAGGAGCGTATTACTATGCGGTTATAAATACTACTACTCCAAGATGACCGCACATTCCTCCTCAACTCCTCATCCACAAAAAGTCAAAAACAAACAAGTCATTCATCATCATTCCCTTGCGTCCGCCATGGCCAGCGTGAGTTCTGGGTCGAGAGATTGCGACCAAGGAGAGGTGAGCCTGGAAGCGGGAGCACGAGAGATGTCCCGCCTCGCCGCGATAGCAGCCAACATGTCCTGCCGCACGACCGTAGCAGCAGAGAGGTCCCGCCGCGCCACCGAAGCAGCACGGAGGACCCGCTGCGCCGCCGATACAACAGACTGGTCCAGCCGCGCCGCGGAAGCAGAAGAGATGTCCCGCCACGCCGCGAATGCAGCAGAGATGTCCTCCCTTGCCGTGGCAGCCTGGGAAAATGCCTCGCGGGCAGGCGAGGACTCTTACAGGCGCATGGAAGCCCTCATCCATAGGCAGATGGATCAGATCTCCAGGTGGGCGAGGTTGCAGGATGACCTGCAAGCCTCGTTTGAACAATCTACCAACGTCATCCAGCAACTAAATGAGAGCAATGCGAAGCTCCGGGCCGAGCGCGACCTGCTGAGGGCGAAGATGGTCGGAAGTGCGGAGCAGCAGGAGCAGACCATTGCCTTGTTGAAGAGGACCGGCATCATCGTCGAGAAACTTATGGACAAGAATAACGAGCTGCACATCGAGCGCAGAAGGCTGGTAGAGGAATCCGTGGATGCTCTCAAGCAGCATCTTGATGACAAGAAAGAGCTCGTTGCCGCTCGCGCGGAGACTAGTTCCCGCGGCCTGCAGCAACGCATCAAGAAAGTAGAGATCAGTGAGCCAGATCATTGTCTTCCTTCCTCTTTTGCCCTCATGTATTTCGGGCGTTGCTGCATGTGGCTTATTTTAATTATGTTTCTAAATATGTAAGACAATTATTATCCACTGTCATCGTCCTTATATTCATCATGCTTGCTATATGTCGCAGTCGATGCTATATAGGTCCGTCGGATCTTACATCAAGATCCGTGCAAAACTTTATGTTCAGATTTTCATTTTTCTCTCTTAAATCTCAGTCCAGTGAGACATAGCCATGCCGTAGAACAGGTGCTCGTGTGCCATTAATGGAGACGTTGGGAGGGAGGTGCGCGGCGGGTAACTGTCAAGGGGCTCTACTCCCGATGAGCACGCGCAGGGGTCTGATTGCACGCCTCCCGTACTCAAATAGCTACCCCGCACGACACCTCCTAGCCAATAAAAAAAGGGACATGTGGCCGCACGTAATTGGTAAGTCGAACGCCCAAGTTTTCAATAATACTTGTGTTTCTGATTTGTAGCGTGACAACACTTGTTCCAAAAAGACTTTGTTGATTGTTAATGTGTGGGCCTTCGCAAATCGGACAGAAAAATACCACAACATGTTGGTGCCATGTCATGAGACCACGCCAAGTTTCATGATTTTCAGGTGTGTTTTGGAATTATAGGAATTAAAAAACCAAGTTTCTAAATCTTTCCGGATGAGCCATGACGCCCAGATGTTTTAATTTCACTCCCATCTCTTGCATGGGACCTAGAAATTCACCCAAGGACACACATGTGATTTTTCAAACAACTTTGGTGCACTGGAGCATGTGCTTGTAGTTCAAATTTGAATTATGCACATTAAATGCCCAGAAACTCAATTAATGTATAAAAAAGGCCAAACAAACCCAGAATAATTCCAAAATTTAGCATGTTACTTCTATTTGGTCTAATATGGCTTTGTATAAAAAATAAGGCGGGAGAAGGCAGTGTACGTATGTCGTTTCACACATGGGGGTGACACATTCCCTATCGAAAACACGAGCCTTCTTGAGGGAAGCTCCGGTTTGCAAGAAGCTTACACCAAAGCTTGTCCCAATTCAGCCAAAAATATTACCGCAGCATGTTGGTGCCATGTCATGACACCATGCCAAGTTTCATGATTTTCAAGCGTGTTTTGGAATTACAGGAATTAAAAAACCAAGTTTCTCAATCTTTCCGGCCGAGCCACGAGGCCCAGATGTTTGAATTTCACCCCATCTCTTGCATGGGACCTAGAAATTCACCAAAGGACACACATGTGATTTTTCGAACAACTTTGGTGCAATGGAGCATGTGCTTGTAGTTCAACTTTGAATTATGCAAATTAAATGCCCCTAAAATCAATTAATGTATAAGAAAGGCAAAATGAGCCCGGAATAATTCCAAAATTTAGCACGGTACTTCTATTTGGTCTAATTTGGCTGTGTAAAAACAATAAGGCGGGAGAAGGCAGTGTACGTATGTCGTTTCACACACGGAGGTGACACGTTCCCTCTCAGAACCACGAGCCTTCTTGAGTAGGGATGGCAATGGGTACCCATTACCCATGTACCCTGCGGGTAAAAACCCTATTAGGGTAAGCGTATGAGACTGCTACCTCTTGAGCACTGCGTTGGTTTTCCCCGAAGAGGAAGGGATGATGCAGCAAAGTAGCGTAAGTATTTCCCTTAGTTTTTGAGAAACAAGGTATCAACCCAGTAGGAGGCTACGTGCGAGTCCATCGTACCTGCACAAAACAAATAAATCCTTGCAACCAACGCAAATAGGGGTTGTCAATCCCTATAAGGCCACTTACGAGAGACTGAGATCTGATAGATATGATAAGATAATATTTTTGGTATTTTTATGATAAATATGCAAAGTAAAATAAAGGCAAAGTGAATAGCAAAGGAAATAACTAAGTAGTAGGAGATTAATATGATGAAGATAGACTCGGGGGCCATAGGTTTCACTAGTGGCTTCTCTCGAGAGCATAAGTATTCTATGATGGGTGAACAAATTACTGTTGAGCAATTGACAGAATTGAGCATAGTTAGGAGAATATCTAGGTATGATCATGTATATAGGCATCATGTCCGAGATAAGTAGACCGACTCCTGCATGCATCTACTACTATTACTCCACTCATCGACCGCTATCCAGCATGCATCTAGAGTATTAAGTTAAAAATAGAGTAGCGCCTTAAGCAAGATGACATGATGTAGAGGGATAGACTCATGCAATATGAAGAAAACCCCATCTTGTTATCCTCGATGGCAACAATACAATACGTGCCTTGCTGCCCCTACTGTCACTGGGAAAGGACACCACAAGATTGAACCCAAAGCTAAGCACTTCTCCTATTGCAAGAAAGATCAATCTAGTAGGCCAAACCAAACTGATAATTCGAAGAGACTTGCAAATATAACCAATCATACATAAAAGAATTCAAAGAAGATTCAAATATTATTCATAGATAGACTTGATCATAAACCCACAATTCATTGGTCTCAACAAACACACCGCAAAAAAAGATTACATCGAATAGTTCTCCACAAGAGAGGGGGAGAACATTGTATTGAGATCCAAAAAGAGAGAAGAAGCCATCTAGCTACTAACTATGGACCCATAGGTCTGAGGTAAACTACTCACACTTCATCGGAGGGGCTATGGTGTTGATGTAGAAGCCCTCCGTGATCGATGCCCCCTCCGGCGGAGCTCCGGAACAGGCCCCAAGATGGGATCTCGTGGATACAGAAAGTTGTGGCGGTGGAATTAGGTTTTTGGCTCCGTATCTAATCGTTTGGGGGTACGTAGGTTATATAGGAGGAAGGAGTACGTCGGTGGAGTAACAGGGGGGCCACGAGGGTGGAGGGCGCGCCTGGGGTAGGTAGGTGCGCCCCCCTACCTCGTGGCCTCCTCTTTTCTTTCTTGACGTAGGGTCCAAGTCTCCTGGATCATAATCTTCCTAAAAATCACGTTCTCGAAGGTTTCATTCCGTTTGGACTCCGTTTGATATTCCTTTTCTTCGAAACCCTAAAACAGGCAAAAAAACAGCAATTCTGGGTTGGGCCTCCGGTTAATAGGTTAGTCCCGAAAATAATATAAAAGCGGATAATAAAGCCCAATAATGTCCAAAACAGTAGATAATATAGCATGGAGCAATCAAAAATTATAGATACGTTGGAGACGTATCAAGCATCCCCAAGCTTAATTCCTGCTCGTCCCCGAGTAGGTAAATGATAAAAACAGAATTTTTGATGCGGAGTGCTACTTGGCATAATTTTAATGTAATTCTGCTTAATTGTGGTATGAATATTCAGATCCGAAAGATTCAAGACAAAAGTTCATATTGACATAAAAATAATAATACTTCAAGCATACTAACTAAGCAATTATGTCTTCTCAAAATAACATGGCTAAAGAAAGTTATCCCTACAAAATCATATAGTCTGGCTATGCTCTATCTTCACCACACAAAATATTTAAATCATGCACAACCCTGACGACAAGCCAAGCAATGACATTCTCAAAACTTTTTCAATCTTCACACAATACATGAGCATGAGCCATGGATATAGCACTATAGGTGGAATAGAGTGGTGGTTGTGGAGTAGACAAAAAGGGAGAAGATAGTCTCACATCAACTAGGCGTATCAATGGGCTATGGAGATGCCCATCAATAGATATCAATGTGAGTGAGTAGGGATTGCCATGCAACGTATGCACTAGAGCTATAAGTATATGAAAGCTCAAAAAGAAACTAAGTGGGTGTGCATCCAACTTGCTTGCTCATGAAGACCTAGGGCATTTTGAGGAATCCCATCATTGGAATATACAAGCCAAGTTCTATAATGAAAGATTCCCACTAGTATATGAAAGTGATAACATGAGAGACTCTCTACTATGAAGATCATGGTGCTACTTTGAAGCACAAGTGTGGTAAAAGGATAGTAACATTGTCCCTTCTCTCTTTTTCTCTCATTGTTTTATTTGGGCCTTTTCTCCTTTTTTATGGCCTCTTTTCTTTCTCTCTCTTTTTTTTATTTTTCGTCCGGAGTCTCATCCCGACTTGTGGGGGAATCATAGTCTCCATCATCCTTTCCTCACTGGGACAATGCTCTAATAATGATGATCATCACACTTTTATTTTTCTTACAACTTAACAATTACAACTCGATAATGGAACGGTGGAAAGTTGCATGGCAATATATCTCGGAATGGCTATGGAAATTCCATAATAGGTAGGTATGGTGGCTGTTTTGAGGAAGGTATATGGTGGGTGTATGATACCGGTGAAAGGTGCGCGGTATTAGAGAGGCTAGCAAAGGTGGAAGGGTGAGAGTGCGTATAATCCATGGACTCAACATTAGTCATAAAGAACTCATATGCTTATTGCAAAAATCTACAAGTTATCAAAGCAAAGTATTACACGCATGCTCCTAGGGGGATAGATTGGTAGGAAAATACCATCGCTCGTCCCCGACCGCCACTCATAAGGAAGACAATCAATAAATAAATCATGCTTCGACTTCATCACATAACGGTTCACCATACGTGCATGCTACGGGAATCACAAGCTTCAACACAAGTATTTCTCAAATTCACAACTACTCAACTAGCATGACTTTAATATCCATCTCCATATCTCAAAACAATTATCAAGTATCAAACTTATCATAGTATTCAACACAGTCATAAGAGATTTTTTTATTCTTGATTACCTAGCATATTAGGATTTTAAGCAAATTACCATGCTATTAAGACTCTCAAAATAATCTAAGTGAAGCATGAGAGATCAATAGTTTCTATAAAAGAAATCCACCACCGTGCTCAAAAAGATATAAGTGAAGTACTAGAGCAAAATTATATAGCTCAAAAGATATAAGAGAAGCACATAGAGTATTCTAACAAATTACAAATCATGTATGGCTCTCTCAAAAGGTGTGTACAGCAAGGATGATTGTGGTAAACTAAAAAGCAAAGACTTAAATAATACAAGACGCTCCAAGCAAAACACATATCATGTGGCGAATAAAAATATAGCTCCAAGTAAAGTTACCGATAGAAGTAGACGAAAGAGGGGATGCCTTCCGGGGCATCCCCAAGCTTTGGCTTTTAGGTGTCCTTAGATTATCTTGGGGGTGCCATGGGCATCCCCAAGATTAGGCTCTTGCCACTCCTTGTTCCATAATTCATCAAATCTTTACCCAAAACTTGAAAACTTCACAACACAAAACTTAAGGTAGAAAATCTTGTGAGCTCCGTTAGCAAAAAAAAATAAAAGACCACTTCCATGTACTGTAATGAACTCATTCTTTATTTATATTGGTGTTATACCTACTGTATTCAACCTTCTCTATGGTTTATACACTATTTTACTAGCCATAGATTCATCAAAATAAGCAAACAACACACGAAAAACAAAATCTATCAAAAACAGAACATTCTGTAGTAATCTGTAGCTAGCGCAAGATCTGGAACCCCAAAAATTCTAAAATAAATTGCTGGACATGAGGAATTTATCTATTAATCAAAAAATAATGAACTAAATTGAACTTTCCAAATAAAAATGATAGCAGTTCTCGTGAGCGCTAAAGTTTCTGTTTTTTACAGCAAGTTCAACAAGACTTTCCCCAAGTCTTCCCAACGGTTCTACTTGGCACAAACACTAATTAAACACAAAAAACACAACCAAAACAGAGGCTAGATAAATTATTTATTACTAAACAGGAGCAAAAAGCAAGGAATAAAAATAAAATTGGGTTGCCTCCCAACAAGCGCTATAGTTTAACGCCCCTAGCTAGGCATAACAAGCAAGAATAGATCTAGGTATTGCCATCTTTGGTGGGCAATCCATAAGTGGCTCTCATAATAGATTCATAAGGTAATTTAATTTTCTTTCTAGGAAAGTGTTCCATGCCTTTCCTTAATGGAAATTGGAATCTAATATTTCCTTCCTTCATATCAATAATTGCACCAATCGTTCTAAGGAAAGGTCTACCAAGAATAATAGGACATGAAGGATTGCAATCTATGTCAAGAACAATAAAATCTATGGGCGCATAATTCCTATTTGCAACAATAAGAACATCATTAATTCTTCCCATAGGTTTCTTAATAGTGGAATCCGCAAGGTGCAAGTTTAGAGAGCAATCATCAAAATCACGGAAACCTAACAAATCACACAAAGTCTTTGGAATCGTGGAAACACCAGCACCCAAATCACATAAAGCATAGCATTTATGATCTTTAATATTAATTTTAATAGTTGGTTCCCACTCATCATAAAGTTTTCTAGGGATAGAAACTTCCAATTCAAGTTCTTCTTCATAAGATTGCATCAAGACATCAACGATATGTTAGTAAATGCTTTATTTTGACTATAAGCGTGAGGAGAATTTAGCACGGATTGCAACAAAGAAATACAATCAATCAAAGAGAAATTTTCATAGTTAAATTCCTTGAAATCCATAATAGTGGGTCTAGCAACATCTAGGGTTTTAATTTCTTCAATCCCACTTTTATGAAATTTAGCATCAAGATAAACAAATCCGAATTCTTGGAACGCCTTCTAGGTAAAGGTGGATCATATTCAGTCCCATCATCATCATCATCAAGATTCATATTGCAAAACAAAGATTTAATAGGGGACACATCAATAACTTTTAGATCTTCATCTTTATTTTCATAGGAACTAGAAGAACACGCTCTTATAAAGGCATCTTTCTTAGCACGCATCCTAGCGGTTCTTTCTTTGCACTCATCAATGGAAATTCTCATGGCTTTGAGAGACTCATTGATATCATGCTTAGGTGGAATAGATCTAAGTTTCAAAGAATCAACATCAAGAGAAATTCTATCAACGTTCCTTGTCGGATTAATGGGCCACGGGTAGGCTAACCCGAGTCCCTGAACCTTTCAAGACATCGGGGCAGGCTGCGCCCCTCAAGACCCCAGGACGAAGAGCCGCCTTCTGAGAAGTCGGCGGCAAGGCAACCGACTGCCCACTCGTGGCCCAGTCCCAGGGATGACTTCAGGATAAGCCGACTCCTGACTGGCGACTTCCAGGGAAGCTGGCTTTGGGGAGTCGGCCCGCGACGCCAACAAACCCCCTGCCCTCATCAAGAGGAATGGGACGGGGAGTGGCTATAGTAAAGTCCACTCCCACCCCTTTCCAAGGGCAGGCATGGACACAATACGCCGTACCCGCGGAGATCTCCGTCCGGCGCGGCACTGTTGCCATGCCGACCCTGACATCAGCACCAGTGGTAGAATCCTGCACCCATGACCGCTTGTCTGTACGACCCTGGGGCGGCGGGTCCCACCAGTCAGCGGGAGTCCAAAAGACGGTGAGAGCGTCACCAGTCAGTCCTGTTGGGAGTCGGCCCCTGAGAGTCGGCCAGCCCCTCCCCCGGGGCCCACGCGCCGTTAACCAGATATGACGGGGAGTGGCAACAGTGATCACCCGCCAGGCGGCGGGGCTGTTGCCATGACCCCATGACCAAGCCCGTGTCATTAGAAGCACGGCTACAGTAATCAGCAGCCGGCAAGACCCGCCAGCGGCGGACACGGCCTGTCGGCGCCGTACGGGACCAATCAGCGGGGCCCGCCAGTTGGCGGGCCCCAGCAGTCGGCGGAGAAGACGGAGGCCGGAGACACTGACGGCTGGGCCCGCGCCCAGCCGGATTACCATTGTACCCCTGGGGGGTAGGCCTATATAAACCCCCAGGGCACCCATGCAAAGGGTTCGAATCCATTAGCACTAGACCAGATCATATAGGAAGGAGAGAGCTAGCCTAGCCTTCTCCTACCTCCACGAAACAGCTCAAGGAGCAACCGTGTACACACTTTGCCATAGTGATCATGCGGAGACCCCGTAGAGCAGCAGTAGGGGTATTATCTCCCCGGAGAGCCCCGAAGCTGGGTAAGATTCGCCGGCGTGCATGCCTTCGCCTTATCCCGTTTCCAGGCACCGACGACGTTCTACTCGCCCTAACATGATAAGCCATCCTTTGGCATATGTCGCACCCAACCCCCGACATTTGGCGCCCACCGTGGGGCTTGGTGCACCATCGTCGGGAGACGTGCTCTGGACGGGAACCCTTTTCCTCCCTGGCGAGCGCAGCCAGCCCAACACGCCAGACGGAGTTTGCGCCGACGCGCTGCACGGTGCTGAGATCGCCTGCGCAGCCAGCTGCCTCGCCGATCTTGTTGGCGAGGTTCGCCTCTCCGACGAGCCTGCATCTGACGCAAGCATGGGCGGCCCCGAGAGCCTCCTCGTGGGCCTCCTTGACCAACTCCACGTCGCCGGCGAGCCTGCCGTGGACTTGGAGTCTGTAGGCTCCACCGACCCGATGCTAGTCGACTCCGACACCGCGTCGCTCGACGCGTTCCCCACCAACGTGGTGGTCTACGATGAGCTGCTCCCTCGTGCGGAGAGCGACGGAAGCACCGTCACAGAGGTGCTCGTCATCAGTCATGACGAGCATCCTGGCGGAGGAGCGCATGACCCACTTGGCGCGGCGCTGCAAGACCTGACTGCGCCCATTCCGAAAGACGCTGACGCGGAGACGTTGGAGGCGCGCCGCCTTCAGCTTGTCGAAGGCGCGAAGAAGCTGGCAAGCATGAGACGCTTGTCAGAAGCCTACCAGCGTGAGATGGATCACGCTGTAGGTGGCTCGCCAGCCCCAACTGGCCCCAGTCGCCTAGGCGCGGTCCAGCAGCGCGGCGTGGCCATCGCCGGCCTATTCGGGACAAATCGCCCTGTATACGCCACGCCTGCGGAGAATATTCAAGCCGCCCAGGCGACGGCGGACGAGCTGGACAACTTCGAGGGCGAAGAGCGCCGCCTGATGACGGAGCGAGTCCGGCGGCTCCACGACGTGGCTACCGCGCAGAGCGAGGCCGGCTGCCGCACAGAGGCGCCACAACGACAAAACGACGACCCGCCTCCGCGCCGAGACCAAGGCGTGACGTCTCGAACGCCGACTGACGGTGCCCGAGGAAGGAAAGACAAGGAGTCAGCTGTCAGCCACAGTCAGACTCGCATTACCATAGAGCGTGACCAAGACGGCCACCCGAGAGCAGTGGAACGACGGGACAACTGTCCGCCTCCTCCTCCTCGCAAGGAAAGGCGAGTCTCCCCTCCGCCTGTTGACCATCCGACTCTCGGCGACCACCTTGGCCACTAAGAGGGAGTCGGAGAAAACGACGCCCCCACCGGATCGACCGACTTCAGCGATCCCTGGCGCTGGAAGAAGAAGACGAGTTGGGTCCGCCTTGTTTCAGGCCCCGCATTCGAGACGAGCCCTTTCCCAAAGGGTTCACGCTCCCAAGAGACACGCCCAAGTACACCGGCTCCGTGAAGCCGGAGGACTGGCTGGTTGACTACTCCACGGCCATCAGCATATCGAATGGCAACAAGCGTGTTGCCGTGAAATACGTTCCGCTCATGCTCCACGGCACGGCCCAGACATGGCTGAACAGCCTGAAGCCCCGCAGCATCAACAGCTGGATCGACTTCACCGATGCATTCGTCCGCAACTTCACAAGCACGTACAAGCGTCCTCCCAAGCCACGTCAGCTTTCCTTGTGCGTGCAAGGCCCCAACGAGTCGACTCGCGACTACCTCACGCGTTGGGCCGAGCTCCGGAACTCTTGTGAGGGCGTGCACAAGGTACAAGCTATCGAGTACTTCACTGCCGAGTGCAGAGAAGGCACCCTCCTCAAGCACAAGCTCCTCTGCGACGAGCCAGAAACCCTCGACGAGCTGCTGATCATAGAAGACAAGTATTCCACGGCCGACTCCTCCATGAAGGAGGAGATTCAAGTTAGTGTGACTGGCAAAGTGGCCCCTCAGGCTCCTAGAACTCCGGCTGGAGACGCCAGTCAGCGACAACAGCAGAGCGACCACAAGCGCAAGGCCCCGCAGCCGGCTTCCAGTAGCCGACTGGTGGCGACAATGGAAGACCAGCAGCCAGATGGGCAGCCTCCACCCAAGTGACAGAAAGGCGGCAAGCCCAACTGGTTGCCGGCTTTCTCATACGAGCAGACTCTGGATGGTCCTTGCAAGTTCCATAGCAGTGCGAAGCCGTCGAATCACACCACCCGGAAGTGCCACTGGCTCACCAGGATCGCCAAAGGAGACGGTCTCCTGCCTCCCCCGCCTGCTGGGCAGCAGCCTCCGCCTCCACCCCAGCAGCCGGCTGTCAGGCCAGTCGGCGCAGTACAAGAAGAGTACCCCGAAGAGCATGAAGCCTATGTGATATTTACCAGCGTGGCTGACGATCGACACAACAGGCGGCAGCAACAACAAGAGGTGAATGCAGTAGCATCAGAGACACCAAAATTCATGCACTGGTCCGAGAAGCCTATCAGCTGGAGCAGGGCTAATCACCCAGAGGTGATGCCGAGTCCGGGCTCTTATGCCTTGGTCTTGGATGCCACCTTTGCCACGGATAGACGAGCTGCTCGTTTCTCGCGAGTTCTGATAGACGGAGGCAGCAGCATCAACATCCTATACAAGGACACCATGGAGAAGCTAGGAATCAAGCAAAGACAGCTTCAGAAGAGCCGGACTGTGTTCCACGGCATTGTTCCTGGCCTTTCCTGCTCACCAATCGGCAAGATCCTGATGGACGTCCTCTTTGGAGACAAAGATCACTTCCGCCAAGAGTTAGTTTGGTTTGAGGTGGTGGATCTCGAGATCCCATACCATGCATTACTTGGCCGACCCGCCCTGGCCAAGTTCATGGTGGTCCCCCACTACGCCTACCTCAAGATGAAGATGCATAGTTCCAAGGGGATTCTGACCGTAGCCGGCGACTACCGGAAATCGTCTGCCTGTGCGGCTGAGAGTAGTCGGTTGGCCGAGTCCTTGGTGATCGCGGCCGAGAAGCGGCTCCTTGACCGGGTTGCGGCGATGGCCGGCAAGCAGCTAGAGGTGTCGCCCAACCCCAAGGAGTCGGAGGCTGAGGGTTCGTTCAAGCCGGCCAAAGAGACAAAGAAGATACCCTTGGATCCGGAGCACCCAGAGAGGTACGCTGTCGTAGGCGCAAACGTCCACAGCAAATAGGAAGGCGAACTCGTCGATTTCCTCCGTGAGAATCGGGACATCTTCGCATGGTCCCCCAAAGACATGCCAGGTGTACCGACGGAATTCGCCGAGCACAAGTTACATGTCTGATCTGATGCAAAGCCAGTAAGGTAGCCCTTGCGCCGCCTATCAGAAGAAAAGAGAAGAGTTGTCGGAGAAGAGATAGCCCGACTCCTAGCAGCCGGTTTCATTATGGAAGTGTTTTTTCCAGAGTGGCTAGCCAACCCGGTCCTGGTACTCAAGAAGAATAAGCAGTGGCGAATGTGTATTGACTACACAAGCCTCAACAAGGCTTGCCCCAAGGACCCGTTTGCTTTGCCAAGAATCGATCAGGTGATACACTCCATAGCCGGATGCGAGCTGCTGAGCTTCTTGGATGCATATTCAGGATATCACCAGATCAAGCTAAACCCGGCTGACAGACTGAAGACCGCCTTCATCACACCATTTGGAGCCTTCTTCTATCTAACCATGACGTTTGACTTGAGGAATGCCGGCGCCACCTTTGAGCGTTGCATGCAGAAGTGCCTCCTCAAGCAACTCGGCAGAAACGCCCACGTCTACGTGGACAATGTGGTGGTGAAGACGGAGAAGCGTGGAACACTGCTGGAAGACCTCAAGGAGACCTTTGAGAACCTACGCCGATTCCACATCAAGCTCAACCCTGAGAAGTGCGTCTTCGGAGTACCAGCCGGCCAACTCCTTGGCTTCTTGGTCTCTGAACGCGGCATAGAGTGCAACCCTGTAAAGATCAAGGCCATTGAGAGGATGGAGGTACCTAGCCGACTGCTGGATGTGCAGAAGTTCACTGGCTGCTTGGCATCCATCAGCCGGTTCATCAATCGGCTGGGCGAGAAAGCTCTCCCCTTATACCAGCTCATGAAGAAGACCACTTTTTTCGAGTGGAACCACAAGGCGGACGAAGCCTTTCTTCAGTTGAAGAAGATGTTGACTACTCCACCCGTTCTGGCGGCTCCGACTCCTAAGGAGCCCATGCTCCTGTACATCGCCGCCACCAGCCGGGTAGTTAGCACGGTCATTATAGTGGAGCGCAAGGAGGAAGGCAAGGCACTACCTGTCTAGAGACCGGTATATTACCTAAGTGAAGTGCTGTCGACCTCCAAGCAGAACTACCCCCACTACCAGAAGATGTGCTATGGCGTGCACTTTGCCGCCAAGAAGTTGAAGCCTTACTTTCAAGAGCATCCAATCACTGTGGTCTGCACGGCCCCACTTGCCGAGATCATCGGAAGTAGAGATGCTTCTGGACGAGTGGCCAAATTGGCCATAGAGCTGGCTCCCTACACCATCTACTACCAGCCCCGCACCTCCATCAAGTCACAAGCACTGGCCGACTTCCTCGTCGACTGGGCCGAGACCCAGTACCTGCCACCAGCGCCCGACTCCACCCATTGGCAGATGCATTTCGACGGCTCCAAGATGCGCACCGCCTTGGGAGCCGGCGTTGTCCTCACTTCTCCTAAAGGTGACAAGCTCAAATACGCACTGAAAATCCATTTTCCGCCTCCAACAACGTCGCCGAATACGAGGCGCTCATTCACGGGCTCCGGCTTGCCAAAGAACTTGGCATTTGCCGGATCCTGTGTTATGGCGACTCGGACTTAGTGGTCCAGCAGTCGTCTGGCGACTGGGACGCTAAAGATGCCAACATGGCGAGTTACTGTTTCCTCGTGCAGCAACTCAGTGGATATTTCGAGGGGTGCGAGTTCCTCCATGTGCCAAGAAATGACAATGACCAAGCAGACGCCCTGGCACGAATCGGCTCTACCCGCCAAGCAATCCCATCCGGCGTCGCCCTTCAACGCCTCCTCAAGCCGTCTGTCAAGCCTTCACCAGAATCAGACTCCATCTTCGTGCCGGCTCCTCCCGAAGAAGTCGGATCCGACTCTAGAGCCCCGACAGATGGTACGAGGATTTTGGCAGATGGCTCCAAAGCCGCCACAGTCGAAGCCGGCCCAGGGACTGCAGAACCCGGCCCGGGACTACGGCGGCCAGCCCAAAGACTCCCGAACTCGGCCCGAGGGCTGCGCCAGCCGGCCCGGGGACTTCATTAATCCAGCAAGCGGTTGCTGACTCCAGCCCGCCGCCTCCCGGCCCAGCCACCCTCGTCCAAGTTGCAGTTCTGGCAGTCAAAGAAATAGCAACACCCTCATGGGCCCAGCCCATCCTCAAATTCCTGGTGAGCAAAGAGCTGCCGACTGATGAGACCTTAGCTCGGCAAGTACAACACCGAGCGGCAGCCAACACCATAGTCAACAGAGAGCTGGTCAGGCGCAGCGTCACCGGTGTCTACCAGCGCTGCGTAGAGCCAGAGCAAGGCCAGGCAATTCTCAAAGACATCCATCAAGGAGAGTGCGGCCACCATGCGGCTTCAAGAGCACTCGTCGCCAAAGCCTTCCGACATGGTTTTTAGTTTGGCCAACGGCCTTAGAAGAGGCCAAGGAATTGGTCCAAAAATGCAAAGGGTGCCAGAAGTTCCGCTCCAAGCCACATCAGCCGGCTTCTGCACTCAAGACCATCCCCATTGCCTGGCCCTTCGCAGTTTGGGGCCTAGACATGGTGGGACCATTCAAGACGGCACGAGGTGGCCTAACTCACTTACTTGTCGCGGTGGACAAGTTCGCCAAGTGGATAGAAGCGAAGCCAATCAAGAAACTAAAGGGTCCGACTGCCATGAATTTCATCTTCGACATCATAATTCGGTACGGCGTACCACACAGCATCATCACCGACAATGGCACAAATTTTGCCAAAGGCGCCTTCCCGTTTCTGCGCGACACAGGGCATCCGACTGGACTTAGCGTCCGTTGCCCATCTGCAGTCAAACGGCCAGGTGGAGCGAGCAAACGGTCTCATCCTGTCCAGCATCAAGCCTCGACTGGTCGAACCGCTGGAGCGTTCGGCCGGCTGTTGGGTTGACGAGTTGCCAGCCGTCCTATGGAGTCTGCGCACGACTCCAAACAAGTCAACCGGCTTCATGCCTTTCTTCCTCGTCTATGGTGCTGAAGCCGTCATCCCAACGGACATAGAGTTTGACTCCCCGCGAGTCACCATGTACACCGAGGAGGAAGCAGAAGAAGCACGTCAAGACGGCGTCGATCTGCTGGAAGAGGGCCGGCTGTTGGCACTCAGGCGGTTCAGCATCTACCAGCAGAGCCTGCGCAGATACTACAACAGGAAGGTCAGGCCGAGATCTTTCCAAGAGGGCGACCTTGTGCTCCGACTAATCCAGCGAACAGCCGGCCAGCACAAGCTGTCGGTGCCTTGGGAAGGCCCTTTCATCATCAGCAAAGTGCTGGGAAACGACTCCTACTACCTGATTGACGCTCAGAAGCCCCGAGCATGCAAGAGGGACAACTCCGGCAAAGAAATGGAGTGGCCATGGAATGCAAATCTCCTCTGAAGATTTTACAGTTGATGCAGTATGTACCACACTACCTTTTGTATTAAAGTACCAAGACTCTGGGCCCCCCGAGACGAGCTCGGGGACTGCCCTCTTTTATCTATATGATAAGAATTATGCCTTCGAGTATATTACTCTTTGTTATGCCGCTTGGCACCGGGTTCGACTAGTCGGCCCGGGGACTTGCCGCCTTGCACTATGAAATGCTTCCTGCAGCCGGACAAGTAGTGTGTGGCGCCTAAGCCATCTCCTGTCAGAAGCCGCAGCTCGCAGAGCAACTGTCCGGTGGGCAGGAGTAAGGTAGAATGGGCGTTCGCATGAAAAATGGATAAGGACTCAAAGCATAAAACATAGCTTAAGATGGCTTCCAGCCTTTTTTCGCAAACCGATTATTGAGCAGTCGGCTCGCCGCCTTCTATTCAACTTGCTAAAAAACTCTAAAACGGCTAAGTACTTGCCTTCCCAAAAGTAGCCAAGCATTTGACCCAGCGGCAGTCCGCAGAGCGGCTGTCTGACTGGCAAGACGACAACTAAGGGAAGGCGGCAAAGGAAAAAGCCAAAGGAGCAATGAGCAAGAAAATATAGAATTCAGATAAATATTTACATACCATAGGCCCTTGGCCGAATCTTCGAGCAGAAGTTCAAAATACACCCCGCGGGTGGAATTGTGCGAATTAACAAGTTCTTCAAAGACTACTAAAGCAGATAAAATAAAGATAAGGCGGCAGCCTAGGAAGCAGCCGACGGATTCGGAGGGTCGAAGGGGACGGCGGTGTCAGGCGTTGGGGCGGCCGGCTGGGCAGTCTCGGCTTGATTGCCTCCGGCGATAGTCGGCTCGGTCGCACGCAGCTCGTTGCTGGAGGCGCGGTCGAGCTGAGGCTGGCCGTCCGCTCCGTCTTCTGGTGCCTCCGTCTAGCCTCCATCCTCCGCCTCGCCTTCCTCCTCGACGCTGGAGCCGATTACCTCCGCCGAGTCCTCGCCGTGGTCTGGGTTCATCCCAAACCACTCCGGCGGTACCTCCTCGCCATCTTCAGCCCGCTCGGGGACGAAGATGCCGGTGTGGGTGTACTCGGCGATCGCCGTGGCGCGCTTGACGAGGGCGTCTTCCACGGCTGCCAGCTCTGGCTGGGCCTCTGACCGAAGTGTGGCCAGCTGGTCTAGGTCCAGCCCCGGATACCACGCCTTGACGAATTCCAAGGCTCGGCGTGCTCCAGCCCGGGCCGAGGAACCTTTCCAGGCCTCAAGACGGCTAGCTGCGACCTCCAGCCAGTCGGCAGTCCGACTGGGGGTGCGCGGAGCCTGCATGTCTGGCCACAGGGCAGCGATCGCCTGGGCGCCGACACGTTGAAGCCGGCGCAGCATCCGGTGAGCCGGCCGAAGGCGAGCCTCGATGCTCAGGATCTGCTCGTCAATGGTTCGGGGGGCGTCGACAGCGATCTCTGCGCCTTCCGCCCTCCGCCCTTCACGGTCAGCCTCAATGGCTTGGTTGGCGGCCTGCGAGTGGCCAGGGAAGAAGTATGTCAAGACGGAAAGAATGAAGAAGCAAGTCAAAAATCAGGAGTCGACTCGACCTATAGTCGGCAGCTCGAAGAAAGAAAGTAAAGAAACTCACCATCAACGATGTCCTCAATCTCATGGAAGCCGGAGGCCAGTAATGCCTCCTTGTCAGACCAGGAGGAGCGCTCGCTTGCAAACTCGGCCAGGAGGGTGGTCTCCGCTTCTTCCGCCTCCTTCTGCATCTTCTTAAGCAGCTCCTTCTGCTCCGCCAATTGTGCAGCCAGCAGATCGCGCTCTGCGGCGAGCTTGCTGCACTCCTCCCCCTTGGCACGCAGCGCAGAGTTGGCTTCGTTCAGCTGCTGTTGAAGAGTGGTGTTGGCCTCTGAAGGGAAAGAAAAAAAAGGCGTTAAGTCATCAACAAAGAAGGTCGCCGGGAAGATCCGGCCCGACTACTCAGCAGTTAGCCTGAATCTCGGGGACTACAGCCCGCGGGTGCGCCAGCGTGCCCCCGCAAAGAAGAAAAAGGACTCACTCCGGCTCTCCGACAAGTCGGCGGTCCGCTTGCCCAGCTCTTCAACGTTGCGGTTGAAGGCAGTGACACAGAGGTTGTGATAATCCTGTGACAAGTATTTTAGACAAAAGTTAGTACCCGGAACTCACCAATTGGAGTTCCGGGCCGCCTGCTCAGCAGCCGGCCCGAAACTCGGGGACTACACCCAGTGGGTGCGCTGGCGCGCCCCCACAGAGAGTTACAAGAAAACAAGGACAAAAGAGAAAACATACCCGGAAGGCTGCCCGCGACGCCAAGTATGCCTTGGTGCAGTTCTGGATAGCGTCGCCCTCAGCTCGCAGCATTGTCTGGATGTCCAGAAGCGCCTGGTTTAGCGGGCCCGTGCCGCCTCCTTGCACCCACCCAATGGGCGCGACGCTCGTTGCTTCGGCGTCTGGGATCACCGAGCTGGCGGTGCCGGTCTCCAAGGGGCGTGGCGCCGAAGTCGCCTTCTCAAGACGGCGGCGCGTTGGCGAGCCGACTTGATGGAGTAGCTTCGCCACGGCCTCGTCTTCAGTCGGCGGCACCGGCGGGTCCGCCGGCTGTTTGCCTTGCGCGCTCCCAGACGCCGGCGGAGGCAGCGGTGGAACGATCACGTCCGGCATGGAGGCGTTGCCGCCTTCCCTCTCCATGATGGGGTTCTCGCCGCCAGCTTCCCCAGTCTGCCCCGTGACCTCCGGAGGCGGCGGCGCAGAGTTCAGCGGGATGACGAACACCGCCGGTGGGCGGTGCGCGGCCTCCTCAGCCTACCGCTTCGCCGCGACAGCGACTTCGGCCTCCGCCAGCTTCTTGTTGGTGGAGGCCTCCGCCTTCTCGGCCTCCACCTTCTCCAGGTGGGCGGCTTCTTCCTCGTTGCGCTTCTCCTGCGCGTTCCGCTCCGTCGCCTCCCGGAGGTCGGCGGCGAGGTCAATCTGCCGAGTTGTGGCGGACGTCTCCACCGACCCCATGACGGAGGCGGCGACGACCCTCTCAAGAGTGAGGGAAGCCTTGAAGCATGGGAAGCAAGTAAAGACTCAGACAAAAGCCACAAAGAAGGAATAAAGGTGTTAAGATGGAATACTCATGCGGAGACTAGTGGCGGCTTCTTTACTTCCTTGCGGAAGCGGATGGCCTTCGCGGCCGCCTCGTCCCGCTTGGTCGTTGCAGCCGAACTCTTGGGCTTCTTCGGTCGACTGCCGAACAAGGTCGGCGCGGCCCTGCGCTTCTTGCCGCCGCCTGGAGCGCCCGGCGCAGCAGAAGAGCCCACGCCGGGATGGCCGACTCCTGGCCGGTGGCGGGGGTGACCTCCTCCTCCTCATCAGGCCAGTCCTCTAGACTGGCCCCGAGCCGCGGGCCACCTCCTCCCTCGCTGTCGTCTTCCAAAGCCGCCGCCCCCAGATCGGGGTCGTCGACGTCGCTCTCCGCCCGGTCGGCGAGGAACTCGCGGGCCGGCCCCGCGGAGCCGGCTGATGGATGGAGGAGGGTATTCTGACCAAAGCTGACTGGTCAGGTTTGACAAGACAAAATCGGCAAGAAAGAAGACAATTCAAAGAAAGAAGGAAAGAGGCAACTCACTATGGGCGGGGGTTGGCGCGAGAGTACGGCTCATTGCCGAACTGCCAATCCTCCAGGAGCTTGCTGTCCGAGAGGTAGTTCACCATGTAGGCCACCTCTTCGTGAGGCATGTCCTTGGTGCACATCCGACTCGGGTCACGGTGCCCGCTCATTTGGCATATCATGTGGGGGCGACCTTGGAGTGGGAGAACTTGGCGCGCCACGTAGGCGGCCAGCAGATCCGGACCAGTCAAGCCCTCCGACTGCGTCAGCACTCGGAGTCGCGTGACGGCGCCGGCTCCCGCAGGCGTCAGTGACTTGGCCCGATATGACCAGTTGGGCAGCCTCCCAGCCGGCGGGCCGGCTTCGAAAGCCGGAAGATTGACCCAATCGCCCTCCGCGAAGACGCTTTTCACGTAGAAGTACAATCGCTGCCACATCTTCATCGACTTTATCAGCTTGATGATGGGGAAGGGGTTGTTGGCCCCCGACCTCTGCACGGAGATGAACGCGCCGCATAGAGCCGGCACGCCTGCGGCCTGGGTGCCAAGCTTGGAGTAGAAGAACTCCCCCCAGAGCTCGATGGTGGGGAGGACTCCGAGGAAGCCTTCGCATGCGGCAACGAAGGCGGACAGCAGCACCACCGTGTTGGGCATGAGGTGGTGCGGTTGGAGGCCGTAGAACTCCAGAAAGGAGCGGAAGAAGCTGCTCGCCGACAGCCCCAGGCCGCGCAGGCAGTGCGAGCGGAAGATAACCCGCTCGCCCTCCTCCGGCGCCGGAGAGATCTCCCCCTTCGGCGCAAGGCGTACCCGCATGTAATCCTCGCCGGGGAGCCGACGAGTCTTGCGAAGGAACTCGATGTGGTCGTCATGGACCTCTGAGCCATCCCAGGTGCCGGAATGCACCGAGGGAGGCGCGGCGGCGGAGGAAGAGCTCATCGTGAGCGGATCGCCGCAGCATTCGGCGAAGCTTGGGCGCGCGGCGGTGCGAGGAAGAGTAGGAAGAAGAGCAAGGAATAGCATGGAGGAGGGGCGCGCTTGCTCTGCCGCGCCTCCATCCTCCCCCTACTTATAGCCTCATGGGCTGCGAAGCCGAGGGGGCGGTCATGGGATTTACTGCGCCCACGACCCCACGACGCCCACGTTTCCACGCCAAGGTTACTGCGCATAGTAACTTCACGGGAATCCCAACCGTCCGCTCAGGCCGCAGCGGATCCACTCGTGCGCCGAGGCGCGGTAATGGCGGGCCCCACCTGCGGGCCTGTCCTGTCACGCGCGTGGGCAGGCAGACTGGCCCGGCCGCGTGTTGCCACGTGACAGGTCCGGAACGAGCGGCGGCCTGGAAGCTTAGCCGCGGCGTTCGAAATATTGTGCAAATTAGAGTTGAGCGAGTTCGCTACTTCTAGTCGGCCCGGCAGAAGTCAAGCAAGATCCATGTCTCGGGCACCCGGAAAGAGAAACTACTGAGGCTCCTCGGCCGATCGTCCGCGGCACCTCATCAGCTTCGGGGACTACTGTCGGAGTAATGGGCCACGAGTAGGCTAACCCGAGTCCCTGAACCTTTCAAGACACCGGGGCAGGCTGCGCCCCTCAAGACCCCAGGACGAAGAGCCGCATTCTGAGAAGTCGGCGGCAAGGCAACCGACTGCCCACTCGTGGCCGAGTCCCAGGGACGACTTCAGGATAAGCCGACTCCTGACTGGCGACTTCCAGGGAAGCCGGCTTTGGGGAGTCGGCCCGCGATGCCAACAAACCCCCTGCCCTCATCAAGAGGAACAGGACGGGGAGTGGCTATAGTAATGTCCACTCCCACCCCTTTCCAAGGGCAGGCATGGCCACAGTATGCCGTACCCGCGGAGATCTCCGTCTGGCGCGACACTGTTGCCATGCCAGCCCTGACATCAGCACCAGTGGGCAGAATCCTGCACCCACGACGGCTTGTCTGTACGACCCTGGGGCGGCGGGTCCCACCAGTCAGCGGGAGTCTAGAAGACGGCGAGAGCGTCACCAGTCAGACCCGTTGGGAGTCGGCCCCCGAGAGTCGGCCAGCCCCTCCCCCAGGGCCCACGCGCCATTAACCAGATATGACGGGGAGTGGCAACAGTGATCGCCCACCAGGCGGCGGGGTTGTTGCCATGACCCCATGACCAAGCCCGCGTCATTAGAAGCACGACTATAGTAATCAGCAGCTGGGAAGACCCGCCAGCGGCGGACACGGCCTGTCGGCGCCGTACCGGACCAGTCGGCGGAGAAGACGGAGGTCGGAGACACTAACGGCTGGGCCCGCGCCCAGCCGGATTACCATTGTACCCCTGGGGGTAGGCCTATATAAAACCCCCAGGGCACCCATGCAAAGGGTTCAAATCCATTCGCACTAGACCAGATCATATAGGAAGGAGAGAGCTAGCCTAGTCTTCTCCTACCTCCAGGAAACTTCTCAAGGAGCAACCGTGTACACACTTTGCCATAGTGATCATGCGGAGACCCCGCAGAGCAGCAGTAGGGGTATTATCTCCCCGGAGAACCCCGAAGCTGGGTAAGATTCGCCGGCGTGCATGCCTTCGCCTTATCCCGTTTCCAGGCACCGGCGACGTTCTACTCGCCCCCACCATGATAAGCCATCCTTTGGCATATGTCGCACCCAACCCCGACATTCCTAGCCAAATCATCAATCTTAAGCAATTTTTTCTTCAATCATAGCATTAAAATTATTTTTGAAGTAATAAATTCTTTAATATTAGATTCAAAATCAGAGGGCATCTTATTATAATTTCCATAAGAATTGTTGTAGGAATTACCATAATTATTAGAGGGATTACTAGGATAAGGCCTAGGGTTGAAATTTCCTCTATACGCGTTGTTACCAAAATTGTTCCTACCAACAAAATTCACATCCATAGATTCATTATTATTCTCAATCAAAGTAGACAAGGCATATCATTAGGATCAGAAGAAACACTCTTATTAGCAAATAATTTCATAAGTTCATCCATCTTTCCACTCAAAACATTAATTTCTTCTATCGCATGCACCTTTTTATTAGTAGATCTTTCAGTAAGCCATTGTGAATAATTAACCTAATATTATCTAGGAGTTTAGTAGCTTTTCCTAAAGTGATTTCCATAAAAGTGCCACCCGCGGCCGAATCTAAAAGATTTCTAGAAGCAAAATTCAATCCGGCATAAATTTTTTGTATAATCATCCACAAATTTAAACCATGAGTAGGGCAATTACGTATCATTAATTTCATTCTCTCCCAAGCTTGTGCAACATGTTCATGATCAAGTTGCTTAAAATTCATAATATCATTTCTAAGAGAGATGATCTTAGCGGGAGGAAAATACTTAGAGATAAAAGCATCTTTGCACTTGTTCCATGAATCAATACTATTTTTAGGCAAAGACGAAAACCAAGATTTAGCACGATCTCTAAGCGAAAAAGGAAATACCTTCAATTTAACAATATCATTATCCACATATTTCTTCTTTTGCATGTTACACAAATCAACGAAGCTATTTAGATGGGTAGCGGCATTTTCACTAGGAAGGTCGAAAAACGGATCTTTCATGACAAGATTCAGCAAAGCAGTATTAGTTTCACAAGATTCAGCATCGGTAAGAGGAGCAATCGGAGTGCTAATAAAATCATTGTTGTTGGTATTGGTGAAGTCACACAATTTAGTATTATCTTGAGCCATCATGACAAGCAAGAAAACTAACACACAAGCAAACAAAAAGCAAGCGGGCAAAAAGAGGCAAATAGAGAAAGAGAGGGAGGATAGAGAGAGGGTGAATAAAACGACAAGGGTGAAGTGGGGGAGAGGAAAACGAGAGGCAAATGGCAAATAATGTAATGCGGGAGATAAGGGTATGTGATGGGTACTTGGTATGTTGACTTTTGTGTAGACCTCCTCGGCAACGGCGCCATAAATCCTTCTTGCTACCTCTTGAGCACTGCATTGGCTTTCCCCGAAGAGGAAGGGATGATGCAGCAAAGTTGCGTAAGTATTTCCCTCAGTTTTTGAGAACCATGGTATCAATCCAGTAGGAGGCTACGCGCTAGTCCCTCGTACCTGCACAAAACAAATAAATCCTCGCAACCAACGCAAATAGGGGTTGTCAATCCCTATAAGGCCACTTACGAGAGTGAGATCTGATAGATATGATAAGTTAATATTTTTGGTATTTTTATGATAAAGATGCAAAGTAAAATAAAGGCAAAGTAAATAGCAAAGGAAATAACTAAGTAGTAGGAGATTAATATGATGAAGACAGACCCGGGGGTCATAGGTTTCACTAGTCGCTTCTCTCGAGAGCATAAGTATTCTACGGTGGGTGAACAAATTACTGTTGAGCAATTGACAGAATTGAGCATAGTTAGTAGAATATCTAGGTATGATCATGTATATAGGCATCACGTCCGAGATAAGTAGACCGACTCCTGCCTGGATCTACTACTATTACTCCACTCATCGACCGCTATCCAGCATGCATCTAGAGTATTAAGTTAAAAACAGACTAACGCCTTAAGCAGGATGACATGATGTAGAGGGATAGACTCATGCAATATGAAGAAAACCCCATCTTTTTATCCTCGATGGCAACAATACAATACGTGCCTTGATGCCCCTACTGTCACTGGGAAAGGACACCGCAAGATTGAACCCAAAGCTAAGCACTTCTCCCATTGCAAGAAAGATCAATCTAGTAGGCCAAACCAAACTGATAATTCCAAGAGACTTGCAAAGATAACCAATCATACATAAAAGAATCCATAGAAGATTCAAATATTATTCATAGATAGACTTGATCATAAACCCACAATTCATCGGTCTCAACAAACACACCGCAAAAGAAGATCACATCGAATAGTTCTCCACAAGAGAGGGGGAGAACATTGTATGGAGATCCAAAAAGAGAGAAGAAGCCATCTAGCTCTATGGACCCGTAGGTCTGAGGTAAACTACTCACACTTCATCGGAGGGGCTATGGTGTTGATGTAGAAGCCCTCTGTGATCGATGCCCCCTCCGGCGGAGCTCCCAAACAGGCCCCAAGATGGGATCGTGTGGATACAAAAAGTTGCGGTGGTGGAATTAGGTTTTTGGCTCCGTATCTGATCGTTTGGGGGTACGTAGGTATATATAGGAGGAAGGAGTACGTCGGTGGAGCAACAGGGGGCCCACGAGGGTGGAGGGCGCGCCTGGGTAGGCAGGCGCGCCCCCTACCTCGTGGCCTCCTCTTTTCTTTCTTGACGCAGGGTCCAAGTCTCCCAGATCATAATCTTCCTAAAAATCACATTCCCGAAGGTTTCATTCTGTTTGGACTCCGTTTGATATTCCTTTTCTTCGAAACCCTAAAACAGGCAAAAAAATAGCAATTCTGGGCTGGGCCTCTGGTTAATAAGTTAGTCCCAAAAATAATATAAAAGTGGATAATAAAGCCCAATAATGTCCAAAACAGTAGATAATATAGCATGGAGCAATAAAAAATTATAGATAGATTGGAGATGTATCAAAGACAAAAACTTACCCATGGGTATATAAATAGGAAAATCTGAAACCCATAGGATAGACGGGCATGGGTATGGTATCGTATAACCCATACCCACATACCCATGTACCCATATAAAATCTATGTGAACTCAAAATTATCTCTACAGTCTACACTTTGTCATGAATTTGTGAACTATGTGATGTTGTTTTGATGTGTTTTTGTTTACAAGAAAGTGATTTTTTTATTAAATGTGTTGTTGTTCATGATGTGTTGTTTATAAGTATGTGTTTTTGTAAATTATGATTATATGTTGTTGTTTATGACCACGAGTTCTTCAAATTGATGCTTTGCAGAATGGGTAATTTTACCCGCGGGTACCCGTCTACCCTGTGGGGTAATGGGTATGGGAAAAAATTGTACCCATTGACGGGTATGGGTAAGTGTGGTGGGTAATCTCAGAAGGGACAGGCAAGGGTATGGGGTGGCTCCACCCGTACCCAAATCCTGCGGGTGCCATCCCTATTCTTGACGGAAGCTCCGGTTTGTAAGAAGCTTACACCAAAGCTTGTCCCAATTCGGCCAAAAATATTACCACAGCATGTTGGTGCCATGTCATGACACCATGCGAAGTTTCATGATTTTTTAGGCGTGTTTTGGAATTACAGGAATTAAAAAACCAAGTTTCTCAATCTTTCCGGCCGAGCCACGACGCCCAGATGTTTGAATTTCACTCCCATCTCTTGCATGGGACCTAGAAATTCACCCAAGGACACACATGTGATTTTTCAAACAACTTTGGTGCACTGGAACATATGCTTGTAGTTCAAATTTTAATTATGCACATTAAATGCCCATAAACTCAATTAATGTATAAAAAGGGGAAATGAGCCCGAAATAATTCCAAAATTTAGCACGATACTTCTATTTGGTCTAATCTGGCTGTGTAAAAATAAGGCAGGAGAAGGCAGTGTACGTATGTCGTTTCGCACATGGAGGTGACCCGTTCCCTCTCGGAGCCACGAGCCTTCTTGAGGGCAGCTTCGGTTTGCAAGAAGCTTACACCAAAGCTTGTCCCAATTCGGCCAAAAAAATTACCGCAGCATGTTGGTGCCATGTCATGACACCATGCCAAGTTTCATGATTTTCAGGTGTGTTTTGGAATTACAGGAATTAAAAAACCAAGTTTCTCAATATTTTCGGCTGAGCCACGATGCCCAGATGTTTGAATTTCACTCCAATCTCTTGCATGGGATCTAGAAATTCACCCAAGCACACACATGTGATTTTTCAAACAACTTTGGTGCACTGGAGCCCGTGATTGTAGTTCACATTTGAATTATGCACATTAAATGCCTAGGAACTCAATTAATGTATAAAAATGTGAAATGAGCCTGGAATAATTCCAAAATTTAGCACGATATTGATATTTGGTCTAATCTGGATGTGCAAAAAAATTAAGGTGGGAGAAGGCAGTGTACGTATGTCGTTTCGCACACGGAGGTGACACATTCCCTCTCGGAACCACGAGCCTTCTTGAGGGAAGCTCCGGTTTGCAAGAAGCTTACACCAAAGCTTGTCTCAATTCGGCCAACAAAATTACCGCATCATGTTGGTGCCATGTCATGACACCATGCCAAGTTTCATGATTTTCAGGCATGTGATACGTCTCCAACGTATCTATAATTTTGGTTGTTCCATGCTATTATATATTCTGTTTTGGATGTTTAATTGGCTTATTTATACAATTTTATATTAGTTTTGGGACTAACCTATTAACCGGAGGCCCAACCCGAATTGCTGTTTTTTGCCTATTTCAGTGTTTCGCAGAAAAAGAATATCAAACGGAGTCCAAACGGAATGAAACCTTCGGGATCGTGATTTTTGGAACAAACGTGATCTAGAGGACTTGGAGTGGACGTCAAGCAATCAAGGAGGTGGCCATGAGGCAGAGGGCGCGCCTACCCCTTGGCGCCCCTCTGCTCTCGTGGGCCCCTCGTGGCTCCACCGACCTACTTCTTCCTCCTATATATACCTACGTACCCCCAAACCATCGAGGAGCACCATGAAACCCTATTTCCACGGCCGCAACCTTCTGTACCCAAGAGATCCCATCTTGGGGCCTTTTCCGGAGCTCCGCCGGAGGGGGCATCGATCACGGAGGGCCTCTACATCAACTCCATGGCCTCTCCGGTGATGTGTGAGTAGTTTACTTCAGACCATCGGGTCCATAGCTAGTAGGTAGATGGCTACTTCTCTCTCTTTGGATCGCAATACGAAGTTCTCCTCGATCTTCTTAGAGATCTATTCGATGTAATCTTCTTTTGCGGTGTGTTTGTCGAGATCCTATGAATTGTGGGTTTATGATCAAGATTATCTATGAACAATATTTGAATCTCCTCTGAATTCTTTTATGTATGATTGGTTATCTTTGCAAGTCTTTTTGAATTATCAGTTTGGTTTGGCCTACTAGATTGATCTTTCTTGCATTGGGAGAAGTGCTTGGCTTTGGGTTCAATCTTGCGGTGCTCGATCCCAGTGACAGTAGGGGAAACGACATGTATTGTTGCCATCGAGGATAAAAAGATGGGGTTTATTTCATATTGCATGAGTTTATCCCTCTACATCATGTCATCTTGCTTAAAGCGTTACTCTATTCTTATGAACTTAATACTCTAGATGCATGTTGGATAGCGGTCGGTGTGTGGAGTAATAGTAGTAGATGCAGGCAGGAGTCGGTCTACTTGTCACGGACGTGATGCCTATATACATGATGATACCTAGATACTCTCATAACTATGCTCAATTCTATCAATTGCTCGACAGTAATTCGTTTACCCACCGTAATACTTATGCTCTTGAGAGAAGCCACTAGTGAAACCTATGTCCCCCGGGTCTATTCACTATCATATTAATCTACCATTATTTCCATTACCGTTTATTTTGCTTTCTTTACTTTTAGTCTTTATCATAAAAATACCAAAAATATTATCTTATCATCTCTACCAGATCTCACTCTCATAAGTGACCGTGAAGGGATTGACAACCCCTTTATCGCGTTGGCTGCGAGGTTCTTATTTGTTTGTGTAGGTACGAGGGACTTGCATGTGGCCTCCTACTGGATTGATACCTTGGTTCTCAAAACTGAGGGAAATACTTACGCTACTTTACTGCATCACCCTTTCGTCTTCAAGGGAAAACCAACGTAGTGCTCAAGAGGTAGCAGCGTGTTTTGGAATTATAGGAATTAAAAAACCAAGTTTCTCAATCTTTCCGGCCGAGCCACGACGCCTAGATGTTTGAATTTCACTCCAATCTCTTGCATGGGACCTAGAAATTCACCCAAGGACACAAATGTGATTTTTCAAACAACTACGGTGCACTGGAGCACATGCTTGTAGTTCAAATTTGAATTATGCACATTAAATGCCCAGAAACTCAATTAATGTATAAAAAGGCCAAACGAACACGGAATAATTCCAAAATTTAGCACGATACTTCTATTTGGTCTAATCTTCCTGTGTAAAAAAAATTAAGGCGGGACAAGGCAGTGTACGTATGTCATTTCCCACACGGAGGTGACACGTTCCCTCTCGGAACCAGGAGCCTTCTTGAGGGAAGCTCCGGTCTGCAAGAAGCTTACACCAAAGCTTGTCCCAATTCGGCCAAAAAATTTACTTCAGCATGTTGGTGCCTTGTCATGACACCATGCCAAGTTTCATGATTTTCAAGCGTGTTTTGGAATTACAGGAATTAAAAAACCAAGTTTCTCAATCTTTCCGTCCGAGCCACGACGCCCAGATGTTTGAATTTCACCCCCATCTCTTGCATGGGACCTAGAAATTCACCAAAGGACACATATGTGATTTTTCAAACAACTTTGGTGCACTGGAGCATGTGCTTGTAGTTCAAATTTTAATTATGCAAATTAAATGCCCATAAAATCAATTAATGTTTAAAAAGGCGAAACGAGCCTGGAATAATTGCAAATTTAAACACGACACTTTTGTACTAGTTGCATGTTCACTGTACGTAAATGGTCTAGCAATTCAAACACCATCCTTTCCCTCCGTAACACCATTTTGTCTTTCAAAACATAATGAAAAAATCTGGTATACCACAAACAGTTTACTAGAAAGAATCGTGTGGGATGCGATATAAAATATCTTGCCGCACCGTCTTGTCTGGCTTACGCAGGAAGCTTCATCGTCTACAGTCCACCGCCCCCGCTTGAACCACACTTGCGCGCCAGTTTCTCGCGGCACCGAGCAAATTTTTTGCCACCGCAGAAATATCTATCTCCCCGCCCCTCCCTCCTACCAAAAGACACATTTCCAATGTTCCTCGTTGCTTTCCAAGTTCAAACCTTCACTGCTGCATACTGGCAGCTCAGCCTCCTCGCCGGCTACCCTTCTTCTTGCAGCGCCTCCTCCTCGCCTGTAACGCCCCGGACACACCCGCCGATGGTCGTTACTCCTGGCGGGATCTAGACTGGCCCTACATATCAATACTAGTCTTTTCTGCCCACTTTGTCCTCACTCGTGCGCACCCGGGAGCAACTTCCCGGTCGGTCACCCATCCTATAACTGCTCCAAGCTGAGCATGCTTAACTTTAGAGTTCTATCCGAATGGGCTCCCGGAAAAGAAGGAATTCCTTATTGATATGAGTAGTCTATCATCCCGAATAAGCCAGGCTATCACATACACCCCCACTCAGAGGAACCGACGTCCTCGTCGGGCCACAGGAACGTTCCCTCTTGGCACATACGTCTGTGCTTCCAGTCCGGCAGATGTGCCATGCCGTGTGCCACGACGGGTCACAAACGTCATACACAACATGACCGCACACCTGTCTGCAAACATCCGTGTAACCGCAAGGGTCAGCTCTGATACCAACTTGTAACGCCCCGGACACACCCGCCGATGGTCGTTACTCCTGGCGGGATCTAGACTGGCCCTACATATCTATACTAGTCTTTTCTGCGCACTTTGTCCTCACTCGTGCGCACCCGGGAGAAACTTCCCGGTCGATCACCCATCCTGAAACTACTCCAAGCTGAGCACGCTTAACTTTAGCGTTCTATCCGAATGGGCTCCCGGAAAAGAAGGAATTCCTTATTGATATGAGTAGTCTATCATCCCTAATAAGCCAGGCTATCACATCGCCAGCGACCCTTCTTCTTGCAGCGTCGCCTCCTCGTTGGCTACCCTTCTTCTTGCAGCGCCGCCTCCTTGCCGGCGACCCTTCTTCTTGCAGCGCCACCTCCTCGCTGGTGACCCTTCTTCTTGCTGCGCGGCCTCCTCGCCACCGACCCTTCTTCTTGCTACGCGGCCTCGTCGATATGGTCAGGTAATCCACACCCCACCGACACCATACTCCTCCTTTCCCGTCCCACATGCCCCGACTGACGGAGCGACACCTTCCACTGAAATCACTGCCCCCCTCCTCCAATTAAGCACTGCTCACAGCCATTTTACACGCAGTATAACATGGAGCTGAGTAGCATGCGGCCGCACGCGCGAATGAGGTCGCTATGGCTGACATGCGTGTCGACCGCTAGATCTTGGAGGAGCACCTCGTCTTCGAGGCCACCGTCGACACCGCCTCGCGGTTGTCTACTTTAAAATACAGTTTGTGATGTTTTCTCGAGGCCACCACCAGTGCCTTCTAGTGATTTGTCCTCTGTAATGTTAATATGCAATCTGATGTTCAGCTAACAGTTTGGTCCTCTGAAATGTAATGTTCAGTTAACACTTTGGTCCAACAATTGCTACATTTCGTAGTACTGTTCTCAAGCATTCTTTGTTTTTTTAACTGTCTTATCTTCTAGTACATGTTTCTATCATGCAATGTCATGCTTAGTTAACTATTTTGGTTCATTTGGTCTGCTGTCCATTTAACTGTTTGGTTCAGTTCTGCAATTTGATTTTCATTTGCTGTGGGTACAATTTTGTATTGTTATGCATGTGACACCAATAAATTTGGCTGTACTCAATACATATTCTACTGATAGTATGGTGCTACCTCTTGAGCACTGCGTTGGATTTCCTTGAAGAGGAAAGGAGATGCAGCAAAGTAGCGTAAGTATTTCCCTCAGTTTTTGAGAACGAAGGTATCAATTCAGTAGGAGGCTACGCGCGAGTCCCTCGTACCTGCACAAAACAAATAACTCCTCGCAACCAACGCGGTAAGGGGTTGTCAATCCCTTCACAGTCACTTACGAGAGTGAGATCTGATAGATGTGATAACATAATATTTTTGGTATTTTTGTGATAAAGATGCAAAGTAAAATAAAAGCAAAGTAAAAAGCAAAGAAAATAACTAAGTATTGGAAGATTAATATGATGAAGATAGACCCAGGGGCCATAGGTTTCACTAGTGGCTTCTCTCAAGAGCATAAGTAGTTTACGGTGGGTGAACGAATTACTGTTGAGCAATTGACAGAATTGAGCATAGTTATGAGAATATCTAGGTATGATCATGTATATAGGCATCACTTCTGAGACAAGTAGACCGACTCCTGCCTGCATCTACTACTATTACTCCACTCATCTACCGCTATCCAGCATGCATCTAGAGTATTAAGTTCATGAAAACAGAGTAACGCCTTAAGCAAGATGACATGATGTAGAGGGATAAATTCATGCAATATGATAAAAACCCCATCTTGTTATCCTCGATGGCAACAATACAATACGTGCCTTGCTGCCCCTACTGTCACTGGGAAAGGACACCGCAAGATTGAACCCAAAGCTAAGCACTTCTCCCATTGGAAGAAAGGTCAATCTAGTAGGCCAAACCAAACTGATAATTCAAAGAGACTTGCAAAGATAACCAATCATACGTCAAAGAATTCACATGAGATTCAAATATTGTTCATAGATAATCTTGATCATAAACCCACAATTCATCGGCCTCAACAAACACACCGCAAAACAAGATTACATCGAATAGATTTCCACAAGAGAAGGGGAGAACATTGTATTGATATCCAAAAAGAGAGAAGAAGCCATCTAGCTAATAACTATGGAACCGATGGTCTGAGGTAAACTACTCACACTTCATCGGAGAGGCTATGGTGTTGATGTAGAAGCCCTCCGTGATGCATGCCCCCTCCGGCGGAGCTCCGGAACAGGCCCCAAGATTGGATCTCGTGGATACAGAAAGTTGCGGCGATGGAATTAGGGTTTTGGCTCCTTATCTGATTGTTTGGGGGTACGTAGGTATATATAGGAGGAAGAAGTACGTCGGTGGAGCAACAGGGGGCCCACGAGGGTGGAGGGCGCGCCTGGGGGGAGGGTTAGGCGTGCCCCCTACCTAGTGGCCTCCCTGTTGGTTGCTTGACGTAGGGTCCAAGTCTCCTGGGTCTTGTTCGGTGAGAAAATCACGTTCCCGAAGGTTTCATTCCGTTTGGACTCCGTTTGATATTCCTTTTCTTCGAAATCCTTAAATAGGCAAAAAAACAATAATTCTGGGCTGGGCCTCCTGTTAATAGGTTAGTCCCAAAAATAGTATAAAAGTGGATAATAAAGCCCAATAATGTCCAAAATAGTAGATAATATATCATGGAGCAATCAAAAATTATAGATACGTTGGAGATGTATCAAGCATCCCCAAGCTTAATTCCTGGTCGTCCTCGAGTAGGTAAATGATAAAAAGGTAATTTTTGATCTGGAGTGCTACTTGATCCTTAGGCCGAATTTGCAAATCAACCTGAGTCTCAACGGCTACTAGGATCAGCGGTCTTACGTCATCCTTCAGGTGCATCTCAGGTTTTGGACCGATACACACCTTGAGGGCTACTGGCTATATATCTCGGCAGAGAATAAATTGCAATAATAAAAAATATGGACAAAAAATCGGCCCATAGTCGGGGTGGTGCACCACCTCGGAAGCAGTGAGGAATTTATCTATTAATCATCTTCAAAAAGAATTAACTAAATATCACTTTCAAAATAAAAATGGCAGCAGTTATCTTGAGCGCTAAAGTTTCTGTTTTTTACAGCAACATTAACAAGACTTTCCCCAAATCTTCCCAACGGTTCTACTTGGCACAAACACTAATTAAACACAAAAAACACAATAAAAACATAGGCTAGATAAATTATTTATTACTAAACAGGAGCAAAAAGCAAGGAATAAAAATAAAATTGGGTTACCTCCCAACAAGCGCTATCGTTTAACGCCCCTAGCTAGGCATAAAAGGCAAGGATAGATCTAGGTATTGCCATCTTTGGTAGGCAATCCATAAGTTGCTCTCATAATAGATTCATAAGGTAATTTAATTTTCTTTCTAGGAAAGTGTTCCATGCCTTTCCTTAACGAAAATTGGAATCTAATATTTCCTTCCTTCATATCAATAATTGCACCAATCGTTCTAAGGAAATGTCTACCAAGAATAATAGGACATGAGGGATTGCAATCTATGTCAAGAACAATAAAATCTACGGGCACATAATTCCTATTTGAAACAATGAGAACATCATTAATTATTCCCATAGGTTTCTTAATAGTGGAATCCGCAAGGTGGAAGTTTAGAGAGCAATCATCAATATCATGGAAACCTAACAAATCACACAAAGTCTTTGGAATCGTGGAAACACTAGCACCCAAATCACACAAAGCATAGCATTCGTGATCTTTAATCTTAATTTTAATAGTTGGTTCCCACTCATCATAAAGTTTTCTAGGGATAGAAACTTCCAACTCAAGTTTTTCTTCATAAGATTGCATAAAGGCATCAACGATATGTTTAGTAAACGCTTTATTTTGACTATAAGCATGAGGAAATACAATCAATCAAAGAGCAATTTTCATAATTAAATTCCTTGAAATCCAAAATAGTGGGTTTAGCAACATCTAGGGTTTTAATTTCTTGAATCCCACTTTCATCAAATTTAGCATCAAGATCTAGAAACTCCGAATTTTTGGAACGCCTTTTAGTAAAGGTGGATCATATTCAGTCCCATCATTATTAAGATTCATATTGCAAAACAAAGATTTAATAGGGGACATATCAATAACTTTTAGATCTTCGTCTTTATTTTCATAGGAACTAGAAGAACACGCTCTTATAAAGGCATCTTTCTTAGCACGCATCCTAGCGGTTCTTTCTTTGCACTCATCAATGGAAATTCTCATGGCTTTGTGAGACTCATTGATATCATGCTTAGGAGGAATAGATCTAAGTTTCAAAGAATCAACATCAAGAGAAATTCTATCAACGTTCCTAGCCAAGTCATCAATCTTAAGCAATTTTTCTTCAATCAAAGCATTGAAATTCTTTTGCGAAGTAATAAATTCTTTAATATTAGTTTCAAAATCGGAGGGCATCTTATTATAATTTCCATAAGAATTGTTTTAGGAATTACAATAATTATTAGAGGGATTACTAGGATACGGTCTAGGATTAAAATTTCCTCTATACATGTTGTTACCAAAATTGTTCCTACCAACAATTCACATCCATAGATTCATTGTTATTCTCAATCAAGAGACAAGGGCATATTATTAGGATCAGAAGAAACACTCTTACTAGCAAATAATTTCATAAGTTCATCCATCTTTCCACTCAAAACATTAATTTCTTCTATCGCATGCACCTTTTTATTAGTATATCTTTCAGTATGCCATTGAGAATAATTAACCATAATATTATCTAGGAGTTTGGTAGCTTCTCCTAAAGTGATTTCCATAAAGGTGCCTGACGGTGTCCTGGACTAGGGGGTACTCACCACGTCATCTCCCGATCCGTTAGACTGGGCCGAGGACCCCCATGGCCGTATACTCATGGGCCAGTTCGGACAGTTGCCGCATACATGGAAGATTCCACAAGACTTGGTGATCAAGACAAGGACTCCTCCCCACCCGTGTATTCGGCTAGGACTCTTGTTATCCTAGGCCTCTGGTGCATTATATAAACTGAGGCCAGGCTAGTCGATAGATATATACAACAATCATACCATAGGCTAGCTTCTAGGGTTTAGCCTCTTCGATCTCGTGGTAGATCTAGTCTTGTACTACCCATATCATCAATATTAATCAAGCAGGACATAGGGTTTTACCTCCATCAAGAGGGCCCGAACCTAGGTAAAACATCGTGTCCCCTTCCTCCTGTTACCATCCGCCTTAGATGCACAGTTCGGGACCCCCTACCCGAGATCCGCCGGTTTTGACACCGACATTGGTGCTTTCATTGAGAGTTCCACTATGTGTTCGGCAAAAGGTTGATGGCTCGCCTGCAGATCAACTGCGACTTCGGCATCTTTGTCACCAGCTCGACTGGTCACCTTGGTTTGACCAAGGACTGCGCCCTACCTCCGATCATCATGTTTGGATGAGGGCCTTTATAAACATCAACTCCGATATCCATCAAGATCATGGAGGAATTATCCAGGGAGCCCGGGGATCAACGTCAACATTGCCCTCGGGCGACCGTGCTGTTTTTCTGGACAGCAAACTTGTGTCCGCCACCACCGCCTCCTCAAGTGTCTTTTTAACGATCGCTTTGGTGGAATTGTGCGTAATTGAGTCTACAACAACCCTATAAAATTTCGTCGAGTTTCGATGGAGGAATCTCTAGCAATCCACGATATACCGGAGCCCTATCAAATCTGGATGGGAATCTGGATGAGTTTAGGGCGTGGTGTCCAGCTTCTAGCTCGGACGTCCTTTCGTAGATCCAACCATTGATCGGCTGCGGAATTCCTATATTTACCACCTCTCAAAATTTCAGCTCGATCCGACCATCCAAACTCCGGGAACCTTCCAATTAGTGCATCACCTTTCGGATCTGTTTTCTGCGCGAAAACGAATCCGACCCGAGTTCGTCTTTTTTATGAACGGGATTTCAAATATCCCTTTTGAAGGAAGTTTTATATGGGGTATTGTGTTTTGTTCCCGAACACATCCCACTAACTTTAAGATCTTTTGAACATGATCTTCAACATCATGCTGGTGTCAAACCAGTCCGGCAGTATTGTTCCACGGCTGCCGACCTGCGCTAGACACGTCGTCACTTTGTTGAGCCGAGCTCAACTTCTTCGGATTATCATCTCGGCAAGCCGAACAAGAGTCCGGCATCACGAAGGATAAATCATCATCAACATCGCCTCCCGACGGATAACACGGAGCGGGAATACTGGCATCGCCGCACGGTCGCTTCATCAAGCCGGCATCGACCACGTCACGACCTGCATCGGCAGGGCCGCACTATTGCTTCTTCAAGCTGGTGTCCATCACGCCAACCTACTTCGACTCATCGGCTGACATCGAGGCTTTGACATCTCGGCTGGACCAGGGGCTTCGCCATCTCTTCATCAATCTACTCTGGACACTTCGGCGTCACTAGCCGACCAGCTCCGTTACGTTAGCTGGACCGAGGGCTTTGCCTCGGTGAGTCAACCTTTGCCAGCATTGCCATGCCGTCGTTTTATCGCCCATCAGCCAATGGGTGTGCGGATCGAGTCCCAATTTTGGGAATCACCTTCCTTCGGATTGCTACAACAAATAAACCAGGTGCTATTAATCCCAGTATTTTTTGCTTGTTTGGGTTCATTTTTCCCAAGGAATTAGTACTCTGCCTTGTCCATCATATGTACACAGGTCTATCAAATGGTGGCCGCATTAACGACGGTCGCATGGTGGTTCAGTCAGTCTCCGTACATAGTCCGACGAATGCCGCATCCGGAACTCTGACCGACCTGTGAATTCAGGCTTTGCCACGCCTTTACCGCATCACGCCGACGCCCTGCATCGACATTGACTTTGACGCCAGGCCATATTTCTTTTATTACTCACTTTGCATAAATTGTTTATTATGCAACGATTTTTTAATTATCATTATTACTATTATCTCCGGTTTGCACTATTTTTTGTGCATAGGAAAATGATCCGGGGACTTCGGCGTCACTCTGCCGGTCTGCATTGACCGTGCTATGTCACCACTTCGGCGTGTCGAGCTCTCCGCTCCGCCACCTCAGGACCGGCTTGGGGGATGGAACCTTGCCCCGCATCAAGCTCGGACCGTGTCATCAATACCGAACACATTAACCAGCTAAGTCGCTTTCATGCTCAAAGCTTTAATTTCTAACTTGTGTTCGGTTCGACCAAGAATTATACTTTTTTGGAAAAAAGTTGCTTGTAAAAAATTTCCTTGTCCAAACTTTGTTTGTGACGCATAAATTCAAATACCCCATTTACTTGGGGGCTTCCTTTATGAAGCTTTTCCTCTTGCATATGATCATACTTGTATGGCTTCGTTCCTTGTTCGTGTATTACGCCACAATATGCACCATATTGACTTAAGCGATTTGCAAGCTGGGTTGCCTCGCTCCTGTGTTTACCCCTACGTTCCCGATTTTTCGGCTAGGGAGTAAAGGGAGCGCCTCTGCGATTGTCACGATCGGGTCACCCGAGCCGGACCTCAAACTGGGTGAAGCTGAAAGCTAGCGCTCTTATTGTTTTCAATGATGGTCGGCACACAACGGAACTCATGAGTACAAAAAATCTATTGCACAAGTATCATAATAACAATGAGCATCGAAGAAAGGTATCGGTGGGGGTACTATTTTCTTTGAAGATGCTTCTTACACTTCACAGTAATATAGCATAAGTTCCCTGAGCGCGCTTTTGTCTGTTACAGCCTTATGGCCTGATTGCCTGGTTATTGGAAACATCGTCGATATTCTCGACAGATGGAGTACATAACACTTTTCGGTCCTTGACCGAAGAGGGAGAAGCCGACGGTCGGTTAAGACGCGTTTAAAGTTCGGTTGAACATAGATATGATATACGTACTTCGGTACATGCAATCATTCTTTTACCCAAGTCACTTGAGGGCTCTTAAATTTATTTGAGCCGTTTTATAATAAGTGTTCTTCTTCTTAGTCGTTGCAAAGTTTTATTATTATTATTATTATTATTATTATTTATCACTCCTTTTTTTCGGCACGAGTGTGTGGTCACTAGCCGGGGAGCCTAATTTCTCTCTCAAAGTCGCTAGACTTTAGTTTGCTAAGCTGGCCTAACGAGAAGTACTCCGCCTTCGGGATAGGAGGTTGAAGCCGTAGGCTGACCCGCTTGAAGTCTTGAGATAGGATGTGTCATGTTAAAGCATGACAAAAGCACTTTTTTTTCTAAGGCCAATTTTCGGATTGGCACCGAACACTTGATCTTGTTCGGACGTCAAGTTTTTGCTGACGTTTTTTGGTTTTCCATGCTTGTGGCAGTTTTAAACTATTTGTGTGTTTTCAGCACAAGTCTCGCAGTGCAACGCCGGACACCTTTAGAGATTCGGCAAAAACATTCTCGGATATTGCTATATATGCATCAGTTTTGAATTGTGTCTTCAGTCAATAGTTGGGTTGCCCGGCTCCTGCGCTTGCCTCCTACGTTGCGCTTTGTTCGGCTAGGTGTGCAAAGGGAGAACCACTGCGATTGTGCTTCCAGCTCACATGGTTAAGCACCTCAGTGGAGAAAGCCGAAAATTGACTGTCACAATAAGCGTAAACTGGTGAGCGATGCGATGACGGTGTTAAAAGATGGGCCATTCATAACAATGGCCGAAGTGTTTACGGCTTGACCTCGACTGTCGCCGAAGACTACCGGGGGCTATTAACTGGCCTCCCAAACTAAACCCTCGATATTTTGCTCTTACATTCGAGCTAAGGTTTCATGATCATGCTTAGCATGACAACCCAAAGAAAGGAACCAATAGCGGGACTATTTTCTTTGGAAGACATTTCTTATGTTAAACAGTAATATAACATATCTCTTTGCGTACCTTTGTTTATAAAACCATATGGCCAGGTTGCCTTGTTTGTCGTAAATCTTTGCCCTCATAAAGGCTCCCCGGCTTCTGGCCGAGGAGGTTGAAGCCGATGGTCGGTTAACAAAGTTTTGTACAATGCGGATCCAAGCATTAATGACGTAAAGTACTTGGATACATAGAGTCATTACACATAATTTGTGATTTTACTATGGATATCGATCCTTAATTCGGCCACCCGTGCCCGCATTAAGGCTCGGGGGCTACTGGGCTTCCGGCTTATTATTTACAAATATTAAAGGGGCACATCGATCCCCTGATCTGGTGTTGCCACCCGACCAGTGTCTCGGGGGCTATTGCATTGCCTGTTCAATGCAGAAAATTTTAAGTGCAATACAGTTGCCGAGGAGATTTTGATCCTCAGGTTGGTCGGCCGCACCCAACCTGAGTCTCGAGGACTAAGCACGCCGCTTTTTGTGTCCCGAAGTATTCTGCCGAGCTAGGACTTGATCCTTAGGCCGAATTTGCAAATCAACTTGAGTCTCAGCGGCTACTGGGATCAGCGGTCTTACGTCATCCTTCAGGTGCATCTCAGGTTTTGGACCGATACACACCTTGAGGGCTACTGGCTATATATCTCGGCAGAGAATAAATTGCAATAATAAAAAATATTGACAAAAAATCGGCCCATAGTCGGGGTGGTGCACCACCTCGGAAGCAGTCCGGCATAAAGCTCGGGCGCTAGTGGCTGGCTCCATAGAGGGCATTTCCGGCATTAAGCTCGGCTAAACTCCTTCAACTTTTTTGAACCAAGGTGATATGACACCTCGGATATAGTCCGGCGTTGGAGCTGCGACACTGTCCGGCGTTGGAGCTCGGATACAGTCCGGCATTGGAGTTCGGATACAGTCCGGCGTTGGAGCTTGGACATAGTCCGGCGTTGGAGCTCGGATACATTCCGGCGTTGGAGCTCGGAAGTGGTCCGGCATTGGTGCTCGGCCACAAAAGATACCTCGAATGCAGTCCGGCGTTAGAGCTCGGACGCAAGAGGACACTGCCTCTCGGGAACAACTTCAAACCCGAGGTGTGGCATAAAAATAACAAGGCATTGATAAAGGCTGGAAACTTAAAGGGGCTCCTCGGATACCCGACGTGTAAACTCGCCGAATGCATTTCGGCGATCCTCAAGATCGAAGATGAGAAGATTTGTTGAACCAGTTTTCAAGACCGACAACCGAAGATGAAGAACAGTTCAAAAGAATCGAGGAGCGTCCCTAACTTGAAGACCGGTTCAGGGGGCTAATGACGGTGTCCTGGACTAGGGGGTACTCACCACGTCATCTCCCGATCCGTTAGATTGGGCCAAGGACCCCCATGGCCGTATACTCATGGGCCAGTTTGGATAGTTGCTGCATACATGGAAGATTCCACAAGACTTGGTGATCAAGACAAGGACTCCTCCCCACCGGCGTATTCGGCTAGGACTCTTGTTATCCTAGGCCTTTGGTGCATTATATAAACCGAGGCCAGGCTAGTCGATAGATATATACAACAATCATACCATAGGCTAGCTTCTAGGGTTTAGCCTCTCCGATCTCGTGGTACATCTACTCTTGTACTACCCATATCATCAATATTAATCAAGCAGGACGTAGGGTTTTACCTCCATCAAGAGGGCCCGAACCTGGGTAAAACATCGTCTCCCCTGCCTCCTGTTACCATCCGCCTTAGACGCACAGTTCGGGACCCCCTACCCGAGATCTGCCGGTTTTGACACCGACAGTGCCTCCCGCGGCCGAATCTAAAAGTTTTCTAGAAGCAAAATTCAATCCTGCATAATTTTTTTATACTCATCCACAAATTCAAACCATGAGTAGGGAAATTACGTATCATTAATTTCATCCTCTCCCAAGCTTGTGCAACATGTTCATGATCAAGTTGCTTAAAATTCATAAGATCATTTCTAAGAGAGATGATCTTAGCGGGAGGAAAATACTTAGAGATAAAAGCATCTTTGCACTTGTTCCAAGAATCAATACTATTTTTAGGCAATGACGAAAACCAAGCTTTAGCACAATCTGTAAGCGAAAAAGGGAATAGCTTCAATTTAACAATATCATTATCCACATCTTTCTTCTTTTGCATATCACATAAATCAACGAAGCTATTTAGATGGATAGCGGCATCTTCACTAGGAAGGCTGGAAAACAGATCTTTCATAACAAGATTCAGCAAGGCAGCATTAATTTCACAAGATTCAGCATCGGTAAGAGGAGAAATCGGAGTGCTAATAAAATCATTATTGTTGGTATTGGTAAAGTCACACAATTTAGTGTTATCTTGAGCCATCGTGACAAGCAAGCAAACTAACACACAAGCAAACAAAAAGCAAGCGGGCAAAAAGAGGCAAATAGAGAAAGAGAGGGAGGGAAGAGAGAGAGAGGGCGAATAAAACGGCAAGGGTGAAGTGGGGGAGAGGAAAACGAGAGGAAAATGGCAAATAATGTAATGCGGGAGATAAGGGTATGTGATGGGTACTTTGGTATGTTGACTTTTGGGTAGACTCCCCGGCAACGGTGCCAGAAATTCTTCTTGCTACCTCGTGAGCACTGCGTTGGATTTCCTTGAAGAGGAAAGGAGATGCAGCAAAGTAGCGTAAGTATTTCCCTCAGTTTTTGAGAACCAAGGTATCAATCCAGTAGGAGGCTACGCGCGAGTCCCTCGTACCTGCACAAAACAAATAACTCTCGCAACCAACGCGATAAGGGGTTGCCAATCCCTTCACGGTCACTTACGAGAGTGAGATCTGATAGATATGATAAGATAATATTTTTGGTATTTTGTGATAAAGACGCAAAGTAAAATAAAAGCAAAGTAAAAAGCAAAGAAAATAACTAAGTATTGGAAGATTAATATGATGAAGATAGACCCGGGGGCCATAGGTTTCACTAGTGGCTTCTCTCAAGAGCATAAGTATTTTACGGTGGGTGAACGAATTACTGTTGAGCAATTGACAAAATTGAGCATAGTTATGAGAATATCTAGGTATCATCATGTATATAGGCATCATGTCCGAGACATGTAGACTGAATCCTGCCTGCATCTACTACTATTAATCCACTCATCGACCGCTATCCAGCATGCATCTAGAGTATTAAGTTCATGAAAACAGAGTAACACCTTAAGCAAGATGACATGATGTAGAGGGATAAATTCATGCAATATGATAAAAACCACATCTTGTTATCCTCGATGGCAACAATACAATACATGCCTTGCGGCCCCTACTGTCACTGGGAAAAGACACCGCAAGATTGAATCCAAAGCTAAGCACTTCTCCCATTGCAAGAAAGATCAATCTAGTAGGCCAAACCAAACTGATAATTCAAAGAGACTTGCAAAGATAACCAATCATACATAAAAGAATTCAGAGGAGATTCAAATATTGTTCATAGATAATCTTGATCATAAACCAACAATTCATCAATCTCAACAAACACACCGCAAAAGGAAGATTACATCGAATAAATCTCCACAAGAGAGGGGGAGAACATTGTATTGAGATCCAAAAAGAGAGAAGAAGCCATCTTGCTAATAACTATGGACCCGAAGGTCTGAGGTAAACTACTCACACTTCATCGGAGAGGCTATGGTGTTGATGTAGAAGCCCTCCGTGATGGATGCCCCCTTCAGCGGAGCTCCAGAACAGGCCCCAAGATGGGATCTCGTGGATACAAAAAGTTGCGGTAGTGGAATTAGGGTTTTGGCTCCGTATCTGATTGTTTGGGGGTACGTAGGTATATATAGGAGGAAGAAGTACGTCGGTGGAGCAACAGGGGCCCACGAGGGTGGAGGGCGCGCCTGGGGGGGGGGGTAGGCATGCCCCCCTACCTATTGGCCTCCCTGTTGGTTGCTTGACGTAGGGTCCAAGTCTCCTGGGTGTTGTTTGGTGAGAAAATCACATTCTCGAAGGTTTCATTCTGTTTGGACTCCGTTTGATATTCCTTTTCTTCGAAACCCTAAAATAGGCAAAAAAACAACAATTCTGGGTTGGGCCTTCGGTTAATAGGTTAGTCCCAAAAATAATATAAAAGTGGATAATAAAGCCCAATAATGTCCAAAACAGTAGATAATATAGCATGGAGCAATCAAAAATTATAGATACGTTGGAGACGTATCATATGGCAACTCTCAGTTAACCTAATCATGATCTTTCTTATGTGTGTTGCAGGGAAACAATGGGAGACACCGCTGTTTACCATCGAGGTTTGTTCAAGCAGGGTCCTTTGGCTAATAGCACATTATTGTGTAGTTGCAGGAATCATTCTAATATTTAGGTTTCTTACAATTTGGTCTTGCACATGTAGGTCCTGCTGTTAGAGGCTTAGACCCACTGTTTGACCCATTTTGCATATGGGGAAATGAGATGTCCATGAATATCAGTCAAGTCAAGAAAAACTCATAAAGATTGTTAGGGTGAAGAAACCTGCGAAGAATAACAACAAGATCTTTGTTTGCACAATGAAGAAGACATTAGTCAACTATAGGATGGTACCAACTCTTTTACCTTGTTTTTACCCCTTGTGCCATTTCAAAATTTACAACAACGATTTATGCATAGCTTTGCTTTCAGTACTTTTCAAAGCAGTTCACCGATGATTACCTCTCAAACCACCTGCATGGTCAAGAGGCGAGGAAGGTATTCATTCAACACCCATGGTACAATATTGAAGTCTTGCTGAAGAGGACGAAGGTTGGGCGGGCAATTATCCATAGCCACTGGCCTGAAGTTGCAAGGACATTCAAAATCACTGAAGGCTCAATATTTGCCTCCCGCTTCTACAGTTTCCCAGATGAGTTTCATCTGTCTATTTACCGTGTATGATGCTACTTTCCAAAGGTTTTTGATGCTGCATGTGAAACTTGCTGCTGTTGCGTAATGGCGTAACTGAGTGCCGAAGCTATCTGATGTAATTCGATTATGAAATCCTGGTTGCTTTTATACGGATATGAAATATCTGGAGTGTTTTATAAGAAATATCAGTGTGATTAGTACATGGATTATCAATAATAGGCTAATTACCCTGCTTATTGGGGTTTTCTATTGCAAACGGTTACTCGGACAACACCGCGGGCGATGAACTCTAACAACCCGCATGGTTTCTAGAAAGTAGGCGTGTTCGATCAACTAACAATCACACACGGCTTCGGGCAGCGAACTGTTTGCGTTAGGCCACCTTGCACACATGTTTCCACACAAAGAACTGTGTGGGATGTACATACCTATGGAAATGATTTTCTGGGATTCACTGTGTGGGATGTACATACCTACGGAAATGATTTCTGGGATTCACCGTGTGGGATGAACATACCTACGGAAATGATTTCTGGGATTCCTCGTGTGGGATGTACATACGTACGGAAATGATTTCTGCGATTCACCATGTGGGATGTACATACCTACGGAAATGATTTCTGGGATTCGTCGTGTGGGATGTACATACGTACGAAAATGATTTCTGCGATTCACCATGTGGGATGTACATACCTACGGAAATGATTTCTAGGATTCACCATGTGGGATGTACATACCTACAGAAATGATTGGGTTTCCATGCCTCACCAGATCGCACATGGCCCTAGCCTGGGTCCCACGAGGGCCTATCCCCGACGATTTCTGGGTCATGTGGTAAGGACCCCCCTATCACTCACACTCACTTGGCAACAGTTCCAAAGGCCGTCGCGGAAAGGGGTTTTAAGCCGTTTGTTTAGGACGTTGCTGTACCAGTGACCATCTTTGATCAACGAGCTAGTCTAGTAGAGGCTTACTAGGGACATTGTGTTTTGTCTATGCATCCACACATGTATCAAGTGTCCGGTTAATACAATTATAGCATGAATAACAAACATTTATCATGATATAAGGAAATATAAAATAACAACTTTATTATTGCCTGCAGGGCATATTTCCTTCAGTCTCCCACTTGCACTAGAGTCAATAATCTAGGTCACATCGCCATGTGATTAACACCCATAGTTCACATTGCCATGTGACCAACACCCAAAGGGTTTACTAGAGTCAATAATCTAGTTCACATCGCCATGTGATTAATACCCAAAGAGTATTAAGGTGTGATCATGTTTCGCTTGTGAGAGAGGTTTAGTCAACGGGTCTGCCACATTCAGAACCATATGTATTTTGCAAATTTCTATGTCTACAATACTCTACACGGAGCTACTCTAGCTAATTTCTCCCACTTTCAATATCTATCCAGATTGAGACACTAAGTCATCTAGATTAGTGTCAAAGCTTGCATCGACGTAACCCTTTTCGACGAACTATTTGTCACCTCCATAACCGAGAAATATTTCCTTAGTCCTCTTAGGTAAGTAAGGATATCTTTGACCGCTGTCCAATGATCCACTCCTGGATCACTATCGTACCCCCTTGCCAAACTCATGGCAAGATACACAATAGGCCTGGTACACAGCATATCATACTTTATAGAACCTATGGCTGAGGAATAGGGAATGACTTTCATTCTCTTTCTATTTTCTGTCATGGTCGGGCTTTGAGTCTTACTCACCTTGCGACACAGGAAAGAACTCCTTCTTTGACTATTCCATTTTGAACTACTTCAAAATCTTGTCAAGTTATGTACTCATTGAAAGAACTTATCAAGCGTCTTGATCTATCTCTATAGATCTTGATGCCCAATATGTAAGCAGCTTCACCGAGGTCTTTCATTGACAAACTCTTATTCAAGTATCCTTTTATGCTATCTAGAAATTCTATATCATTCCTGATCAACACTATGTCATCCACATATAATATCAGAAATGCTACAAAGCTCGCACTCACTTTCTTGTGAATACAGGCTTCACCATAAGTCTGTGTAAAACAATATGCTTTGATCACCTCATCAAAGCGTATATTCCAACTCTGAGATGCTTGCACCAGTCCATAGATGGATCACTGGAGTTTGCACACTTTGTTAGCACCTTTAGGATCGACAAAACCTTCTAGTTACATCATATACAACTCTTCTTTCAGAAATCCATTAAGGAATGATGTTTGACATCCATTTGCCAGATTTCATAATCATAAAATGCGGCAATTGCTAACATGATTTGGACAGACTTAAGCATCACTGCAGGTGAGAAAGTCTCATCATAGTCAACTCCTTGAACTTGTCGAATACCTTTCGCGACAAGTTGAGATTTGTAGATAGTAACTTTACCATCAACGTCAGTCTTCTTCTTGAAGATCCATTTATTCTCTATGGGTCGCCAATCATCGGGCAAGTCAACCAAAGTCCACACTTTGTTCTCACACATGGATCATATCTCAGATTTCATGGCCTTAAGCCATTTATCGGAATCTGGGGTCATCATCGCTTCCTCATAGTTCATAGGTTCATCATGGTCTAGTAACAGGACTTCCAGAATAGGATTACCGTACCACTCTGGTGCGGAACATGCTTTGGTTGACCTACGAGGTTCGGTAGTAACTTGATCTTAACTTCCATGATCATTATCATTAGCTTCCTCTCTAGTTGGTGTAGGCATCACTAGAACCGATTTCTGTGATGAGATACTTTCCAATTCGAGAGAAGGTACAATTACCTCATCAAGTTCTACTTTCCTCCCACTCACTTCTTTTGAGAGAAACTCCTTCTCTAGAAAGGATCCATTCTTAGCAACAAAATTCTTGCCTTCGGATCTGTGATAGAAGGTGTACCCAACAATTTCTTTTGGGTATCCAATGAAGACGCACTTCTCCAATTTGGGTTCGAGCTTATCAGGCTGAAGCTTTTTCACATAAGCATCGCAACCCCAAACTTTAACAAATGACAGCTTAGGTTTCTTGTGAAACCATAGTTCATACGGTGTCGTCTCAATAGATTTAGATGATGCCCTATTTAAAGTGAATGCAACTGCCTCTAATGCATAACCCCAAAATGATAGCGGTAAATCGGTAAGAGACATCATAGATCGCACCATATCTAATAAAGTACGATTACGACGTTCGGACACACCATTACATTATAGTGTTCCAGGTGGCGTGAGCTACAGAACTATTCCACATTGTTTTAAATGAAGGCCAAACTCGTAACTCAAATATTCACCTCCACGATCAGATCATAGAAACTTTATTTTCTTGTTACGATGATTCTCCACTACACTCTGAATTTTTTTGAACTTTTCAAATGTTTCAGACTTGTGTTTCATTAAGTAGATATACCCATATCTGCTCAAATCATCTGTGAAGGTCAGAAAATAACGATACCCGCTACGAGCCTCAACACTCGTCGGACCGCATACATCGGTATGTATTATTTCCAATAAGTCATTAACTCGCTCCATTGTTCCAGAGAACGGAGTTTTAGTCATCTTTCCCATGAGTCATGGTTCGCAAGTATCAAGTGATTCATAATCAAGTGATTCCAAAAGTCCATCTGCATGGAGTTTCTTCATGCGCTTTATACTAATATGACCTAAACGGCAGTGCCACAAATATGTTGCAGTATCATTATCAACATTGCATGTTTTGGCATCAATATTATGAATATGTGTATCACTACGATCGAGATTTAATAAACCATTTAAATTGGTTGTATGACCATAGAAGGTTTTATTCATGTAAACAGAACAACAATTATTCTCTGACTTAAAAATGAATAACCGTATAGTAATAAACATGATCCAATCATATTCATGATCAATGCAAACACCAAATAAAATTTATTTAGGTCCAACACTAATACCGAAGGTAGAGGGAGTATGCGATGGTGATCTTATCAACCTTGGAATCTCTTCCAACACACATCGTCACTTCGCCCTCAACTAGTCTCTATTCATTTTTGTAACTCCTGTTTCGAGTTACTAATCTTAGCAACTAAACCGGTATCAAATACCCAGGGCTACTATGAACACTAGTAAAGTACACATCAATAACATGTATATCAAATATACCTTTGTTAACTTTTCCATCCTTCTTATCCGCCAATGACAACTCATGTCTATGGGTAGGAAACCTTAACCATCTTTGATCAACGAGCTAGTCAAGTAGAGGCTCACTAGGGTCTCAGTGTTTTGTCTATGTATTCACACATGTATTAAGGTTTTTCGGTTAATACAATTCTAGCATGAATTAAAACATTTATCATGAATAAGGAAATATAAAATAACAACTTTATTATTGCCTCTAGGGCATATTTCCTTCAGTCTCCCACTTGCACTAGAGTCCATAATCTAGTTCACATCGCCATGTGATTAACACCAGTAATTCACATTGCCATGGGAATAACACCCATAGTTCACATCGCCATGTGACCAACACCCAAAGGGTTTACTAAAGTCAATAATCTAGTTCACATCGCCATGTGATTAACACTTCAAAGATTATTAAGGTGTGATCATGTTTTGCTTGTGAGAGAGGTTTAGTCAATGGGTCTGCCACATTCAGGTCCGTATGTATTTTGCAAATTTTTATGTCTAGAATGCTCTGTACGGAACTTCTCTAGCTAATTGCTCCCACTTTCAATATGTATCCGGATCGAGACTCAGAGTCATCCAGATCGGTGTCAAAGCTTGCATCAACGTAACTCTTTACGACGAACTCTTTATCACCTCCATAACCGATAAATATTTCCTTAGTCCTCTTTAGGTACCTAATGATAATTTTGACCGCTGTCCAGGGATCTACTCTTGGATAACTATTGTACGCCCTAGAAAAACTCATGGCAAGGTACACAATAGGTCTGGTATACAGTATGCCATCCTTTATAGAACCTATGGCTAAGGCATAGGGAATGACTTTCATTCTCTCTCTATCTTCTCCCGTGGTCAGGTTTTGAGTCTTACTCAACTTCATACCTTACAACTCAGGCAAGAACTCCTTCTTTGACTGATCGATTTTGAACTCCTTCGAAATGTTATCAATGTATGTACTCATCGAAAGTCTTATCAAGCGTCTTGATCTATCTCTATAGACCTTGATGCCCAATATGTAAGCAGCTTTACCGAGGTCCTTCTTTTGAAAAACTCCTTTCAAACACTCCTTTATGCTTTCCAAAAAATTCTACATTATTTTCGATCAACAATATGTCATTCACATATACTTATCATAAAGGCTGTAGTGTTCCCACTCACTTTCTTATAAATACAGACTTCTCCGAAAGTCTGTATAAAACCATATGCTTTGATCACCTCATCAAAGTGTATATTCCAACTCCGAGATGCTAGCACCAGTCCATAAATGGATTGCTTGACCTTGCACACTTTGTCAGCACCTTTAGGATTGACAAAACCTTCTGGTTGTATCATATACAACTCTTCTTTGAAAAATCCATTTAAGGAATGCAGTTTTGACATCCATTTGCCAGATTTCATAAAATGCGGCAATTGCTAACATGATTCAAACAGACTTAAGCATCACTACGGGTGAAAAAGTCTCATCGTAGTCAACTCCTTGAACTTGTCGAATACCTTTCGCGAGAAGTTGAGCTTTGTAGATAGTAACACTACCATCAGCGTCAGTCTGCTTCTTGAATATCCATTTATTCTCTATGGGTCGCCGATCATCAGGCAAGTCAACCAAAATCCACACTTTTGTTCTCATACATGGATCATATCTCAGATTTCATGGCCTCAAGCCATTTATCGGAATCTGGGCTCATCATCGCTTCCTCATAGTTCGTAGGTTCGTCATGGTTTAGTAACATGACTTCCAGAACAGGATTGCCGTACCACTCTGGTGCGGAATGTGCTTTGGTTGACCTACAAGGTTCGATAGTAACTTGACCTTAAGTTACATGATCATTATCATTAGCTTCCTCTCCAGTTGGTGTAGGCATCATTGGAACTAATTTCTGTGATGAGCTACTTTACAATTCGAGAGAAGGTACAATTACCTCATCAAGTTCTACTTTCCTCCCACTCACTTTTTCGAGAGAAACTCCTTCTCTAGAAAGGTTCCTTTCCTAGCAACAAAGATCTTGCCTCCGGATCTGTGGTAGAAGGTGGACCCAATTGTTTCCTTAGGGTATCTTATGAAGACGCACTTCTCCGATTTGGGTTCGAGCTTATCAGGCTGAAGCCTTTTGACATAAGTGTCACAACCCCAAACTATAAGAAATGACAACTTATGTTTCTTGCCAAACCATAGTTCATATGGTGTCATCTCAATGGATTTAGACGGTGCCCTATTTAACATGAATGCAGCTGTCTCTAATGCATAACCCCAAAACGATAGTGGTAAATCGGTAAGAGACATCATAGATCGCACCATATCTAATAAAGTACGGTTATGACGTTCAGACACACCATTACGCTGTGGTGTTCCAGGTGGCGTGAGTTGTGAAACTATTCCACATTGTTTTAAATATAGGCCAAACTCGTAACTCAAATATTCGCCTCCGTGATCAGACTGTTGAAACTTTATTTTCTTGTTACGATGATTCTCCACTTCACTCTGAAATTCTTTGAACTTTTCAAATATTTCAGACTTGTGTTTCATCAAGTAGATATACCCATATCTTCTCAAATCATCCGTGAAGGTTAGAAAATAACGATACCCGTCGGGAGCTTCAACACTCATCGGGCCGTATACATCGGTAAGTATTATATTCAATAAGTCTTTAGCTCGCTCCATTGTTCCGGATAACGAAGTTTTAGTCATCTTGCCCATGAGGCATGGTTCGCAAGTATCAAATGATTCATAATTAAGTGATTCCAAAAACCCATCTGCATGGAGTTTCTTCATGTGCTTTACACCAATATGACCTAAACAACACTGCCACAAGTATGTTTCACTATCATAATCAACTTTGCATCCTTTGACATCAATATTATGAATATGTGTATTACTACGATCGGGGTTCCATAAACCATTTACATTGGGTGTATGACCATAAAAGGTTTTATTCATGTAAACAGAACAACAATTATTATCTGAATTAAATGAATAACCGTATTGCAATAAACATGATGCAATCATATTCATGCTCAACGCAGACACCAAATAACATTTATTTAGGTTCAACACTAATCCAGAAGGTAGAGGGTGTGTGCGATGGTGATCTTATCAACCTTGGAATCACCTCCAACACACATCGTCACCTTACCCTCAACTAGTCTTTGTCTATTTTGCAACTCCTGTTTCGAGTTACTACTCTTAGCAACTGAACCAGTATCAAATACCGCGGGGTTGCTATAAACACTAGTAAAGTACACATCGATAACATGTATATCAAATATACCTTTGTTCACTTTGCCATCCTTGTTATCCACCAAGTATCTAGGGCAGTTCCACTTCCAGTGACCATTTCGTTTGCAGTAGAAGCACTCAGTTTTAGGCTTGGGTCCAGCTTTGGGCTTCTTCCCGAGAGTGACAACTTGCTTGTCATTCTTCTTGAAGTCCCCTTTCTTTCCCTTGCCCTTTTACTTGAAACTAGTGGTCTTGTTAATCATCAACACTTGATGCTTTTTCTTGATTTCTACCTTCGCCAATTTCAGCATCGCGAAGAGCTCGGGAATCATTTTCGTCATCCCTTGCATATTATAGTTTATCATGAAGTTCTAGTAGCTTGGTGATAGTGACTAGAGAACTCTGTCATTCACTATCTTATCTGGAAGATTAACTCCCACTTGATTCAAGCGATTGTACTACACAGATATTCTGAGTACATGCTCACTGGCTGAGCCACTCTCCCCCATCTTGTAGGCAAAGTACTTGTTAGAGGTCTCATACCTCTCGACATGGGCATGAGTATAAAATACCAATTTCAACTCTTGGAACTTCTTATATGCTCCGTGGCGTTCAAAACGTTTTTGAAGTCTCGATTCTAAGTCGTAAAGCATGGTGCACTATGTTTAGGGAACGCAATAATTCAAAAAAATTCCTACGATCATGCAAGATCTAACTAGGAGATTCATAGCAACGAGAGGGGAGAGTGTGTCCACGTACCCTCGTAGACCTAAAGTAGAAGCGTTTAATAACGCGGTTGATGTAGTCAAACATCTTCACGATCCAACTGATGCAAGTACCGAACGTACGACACCTCCGTGTTCAGCACACATTCATCACGATGACGTCCCTCGAGCTCTTGACCCAGTTGAGGATGAGGGAGAGTTCCCTCAGCACGATGGCATGGTGATAGTGATGATGAAGTTACCGGCACAAGGCTTCACCTAAGCACTACGAAGAGATGACCGAGGTGTTGAACTATGGAGGGGGGCATCACACACGGCTAAGATATTGTCTGTTGTGCTATTGGGGTGCCCCCTAGCCACGTATATAAAGGAGGGAGGGAGAGAGGAGGCCGGCCAGGAGGGGCGCGCCAAGGGGGGAGTCCTACTTGGACTCCTAGTCCAAGTAGGATTCAGCCCCCCCTTTTCCTTTCTTCCACCGGAGGGAAAGGAAGGAGGGGAAAAGGAGAAGGAAGGAGGGGGTCGCGCCCCCGCCCCTTGTTCAATTCGGTTTGGGTAGGGGCGAGGCGCACGCCACCTCGTGGCCCTTCTTCCCTCTCTCCACTAAAGCCCACTAAGGCCCATTAACTTCCCTAGGGGGTTCCGGTAACCTTCCGGTACTCCGGAAAAATGCCTGAACCACTCGGAACCATTTCGATGTCCAAATGCAACCTTTGAATATATGAATCTTTACCTCTCGACCATTTTGAGACTCCTTGTCATGTCTGTGATCTCATCCGGGACTCCGAACAAACTTTGGTCATCAAATCACATAACTCATAATACAAATCGTCATCGAACATTAAGCGTGCGGACCCTACGGGTTCGAGAACTATGTAGACATGACCGAGACACACCTCCGGTCAATAACCAATAGTGGAACCTGGATGATCATATTAGCTCCTATATATTCTACGAAGATCTTTATCAGTCAAACCGCATAACAACATACGTCATTCCCATTGTCATCGGTATGTTACTTGCCTGAGATTCGATCGTCGGTATCATCATACCTAGTTCAATCTTATTACTGGCAAGTCTCTTTACTCGTTCCGTAATGCATCATCCCGCAACTAACTCATTAGTCACATTGCTTGCAAGGCTTATAGTGATGTGCATTACCGAGAGGGCCCAGAGATACCTCTCCGATACTTGGAGTGATAAATCCTAATCTCGATCTATGCCCACTCAACAAACACCATCGGAGACACCTGTAGAGCATCTTTATACTCACCCAGTTACGTTGTGACGTTTGATAGCACACAAGGTGTTCCTCCGGTATTCGGGATTTGCAATATCATAGTCAAAGGAATATGTATAAGTCATGAAGAAAGCAATAGAAATAAAACTAAACGATCATTATGCTAAGCTAACGGATGGGTCTTGTCCATCACATCATTCTCTAATGATGTGATCCCGTTCATCAAATGACAACAAATGTCTATGGTTAGGAAACTTAACCATCTTTGATTAACGAGCTAGTCAAGTAGAGGCATACTAGGGACACTCTGTTTGTCTATGTATTCACACATGTACTAAGTTTCCGGTTAATACAATTCTAGCATGAATAATAAACATTTATCATGATATAAGGAAATATAAATAACAACTTTGTTATTGCCTCTAGGGCATATTTCCTTCAGTCTCCCACTTGTACTAGAGTCAATAATCTAGATTACATAGTAATGATTCTAACACCCATGGAGTCTTGGTGCTGATCATGTTTTGCACGTAAGAGAGGCTTAGTCAACGGGTCTGCAACATTCAAATCCGTATGTATCTTGCAAATCTCTATGTCTCCCTCCTTGACTTGATCGCGGATGGAATTGAAGCGTCTCTTGATGTGTTTGGTTCTCTTATGAAATCTGGATTCCTTCGCCAAGGCAATTGCTCCAGTATTGTCACAAAAGATTTTCATTGGAATTGAAGCGTCTCTTGATGTGTTTGGTTCTCTTATGAAAATCAGGGAGGAGAGAGAGGCAATTTACGTTAACCCTTTCGTAGGTTCTGGTAGATGTAGAAAGGTGTGACATGCGTGAATGTGTAGTGGGCGTACTATTGGAGTGCCTAAGATAAATTGTGTATGTAGACCCTGTGTGTTTATTTACTTCGCATGTTAGCTTTTGTCTCGGTTCAATAATATATAAAAAGCATAGTTGGTGATGATGGTGTGCCTGCCATCCTGCAATATAGGTCGTCCGATCTATATGTAACGAATAGGAAGGAAACTATGACAATTTACCCGCACTCCTCTCCACATTTGCAGATAAGGCCTTCCCTCGTTCATCCTTTTATCCCGGAAGATCTTGATGTTCCGTGCAACGCACGGGCATCTTGCTAGTACTCCTACAATATACTATATTGTTGTGAAAGTTCATCTACACCGACCGAGATTAATGCAAAGACGACAGATTTTCATTACATTTCGAACTTTTATAGGATAGAAAAATTAAAGAAACCCGACCCTAAACCTATTCTACAGCAGCAACCGACGTCCTCCATCTGCGATCTCCATGTATGGGGGCGGGTTTCAAGACGAAGGTGCGGTCTCCGGCGAGGAAGAGTAGACCATGGGAGATGGACCGGCTAGTTCGCACACCATGCCCTGTCGCCTCCCATGCCCTACTCATCCTCGGAGGAGTCCCCGACCTCGGCGGTGCCGGACGTTGGACGACGGTAAGTAGGACGTGTGGCTGACGGTGCTCCCGTCATCGGCCGCCATCGTGGCCACCGCTTGTGCGGTCGCGTCCACGTCCGGCTACGCCACTATTGCGTCGCGAGCATCGACTTGAGCGAGGACAACGACCTCGAGCTTCATCCCCTGTAACGCCCTCGATGCGGCTATATCTCCCATGTGTCAAAGCATGACTTAGAGGCATAACCGCATTGAAAGCAATGTCACAATTGAGGTAATCTTCACACAACCCATGTAATACATAAGGGAAAGAGATACATAGATGGCTTACAATCGCCACTTCACACAATACATGAATAAAGCATTACATCAACCAGATACAATCAAGGTCCGACTACGGAACCCAAAATAAAAGAAGACTACCCCAAATGCTACACAGATCCCCGATCGACCCCAACTGGGCTCCACTACTGATCAACTGGAACGAAACAACACAATGAACAAGATCTTCATCGAGCTCCTCCTTGAGCTTGGTAGCGTCACCTGGTCGGTAACATCGGCACCTACAAACTGGTTTTGGAAGTATCTGTGAGTCACGGGGACTCAGCAATCTCACAACCTCGTGATCAAGACTATTTAAGCTTATGGGTAATGTAAAGGTATGAGGTGGAGCTGCAGCAAGCGACTAGCATATATGGTGGCTAACCTACGCAAATGAGAGCGAGAAGAGAAGGCAAAAGCACGGTCGAGAAACTATGATCAAGAAGTGATCCTAGAACAACCTGCGTCAAGCATTACTCCAACACCGTGTTCACTCTCCGGACTCCGCCGAAAAGAGACCATCACGGTTACACACGCGGTTGATGTATTTTAATTAAGGTCAACTTCAGGTTTTCTACAACCGGACACTAACAAATTCCCATCTTCCCATAACCGCGGGCACGGCTTTCGAAAGTTCAAATCCCTGCAGGGGTGTCCCAACTTAGCCCATGACAAGCTCTCACGGTCAACGAAGGATAAACCTTCTCCCGAGACATTCCGATCAGACTCAGTATCCCGGTTCTACAAGACAACTTCGTCAAGTTAAAACAAATCCAGCAATACCACCTGTTGTGCCGACAAATCCTGATAGGAGCTGCACATATCTCATTCTCAGGGCACACCAGATAAGCTAAGCGTACGGGAGCCAACATAACCCAAGTTGCCAAGGGACGGCCCCGCACGGTGCTCTGGGTTGGACAAACACTTAGAGAAGCACTGGCCCCGGGGGGGGGGGGGTTAAAATAAAGATGACCCTTGATTCCGCGAAACCCAAGGGAAAAAGGCTAGGTGGCAAATGGGAAAACCAAGGTTGGGCATTGCTGGAGGAGTTTTATTCAAGGCGAACTATCAAGGGGTTCCCATTATCACCCAACCGCGTAAGGAACGCAAAATCCGGGAACATAACACCGATATGACGGAAACTAGGGCGCAAGAGTGGAACAAAACACTAGGCAAGAGGCCGAGCCTTCCACCCTTTACCAAGTATATAGGTGCATTAAGATAACAAGGTAATATAATGATATCCCAACAAGTAAATAAAGTTCCAATAAGGAACGGCCTCCAATCTTCACCTGCAACTAGCAATGCTATAAGAGGGGCTGAGCAAAGCGGTAACATAGCCAAACAACGGTTTGCTAGGACAAGGTGGCTTAGAGGCTTGGTTTAACAATATGGGAGGCATGATAAGCAAGTGGTAGGTATCGCAGCATAGGCATAGCAAAAGAGCGAGCATCTAGCAAGCAAAGATAGAAGTGATTTCGAGGGTATGATCATCTTGCCTGCAAAGTTGTCAGAGTTGACTGGATCCTCGAAAGCAAACTCAACGGGCTCCTCGTTAGCGAACTCGTCTCCCGGCTCCACCCAAACAAGACAAACAAGCAAAAAGGAACACAATCAACCACGTGCAAAGCTCAAACAACATGATGCAAAGATGATATGCTACGCGGGATGCGGTATGTGATGCATATGCAAGATTTGACAAGGAATGATTGAACCTGGCCTCAACTTGGAAATCCAAGTGTGCCTCTAGAAAGGTGAGGTGATTTTGGTTGAAATCGATATAAAGAACACCGGAATCGGATGCACGGTTTGGAAATGGCAAGCAAAACAAATATGGCACCGGTCTGCGATAAACAGCAAGTAGCCATCTAAACGCATCAAGATAATTATGCAACAACACTCAAACATGGCAACAAAATACATGGCAGGGAACCACTCATAATGCTTGACAAAAGATGAATACTGAGCTACGGCCAATTCATACATTAACAGGTTCAAACAAGCATGGAAAAAATGCAAACGGTAACAGATTTCAGACAGTGAAATTAACACTAGTCTGGAATTTCAGATCAGGTAGCACACTTTGGAGCAAGAAAACTATATGCTACAGGGGCTGAACATGGCAAAGTAAAGCATGGCATGTATCTACTCAAAGAGCTTAACAAAAGTCCCTTAGTGACCTTGAGCCAAAAGGGATCATAAAATACAATTGCAAGCATGTGAACATGGCAAAAGCATAATCAGGTTACAGACATAGAGAAAAACTGGAACATGCAAATCTGTTAACAAGTAGGCATGTTTACGAGCTCGATGCACTCACTACAGGGCAAGGCATGACAATCTAAGCATACACCCATCAAGAATACAGATTGCAAAAGCTAGAAATGGCAAGAACAACAACATAGTTTGCACGGATCAACTACAACATCCTCAGCAAAATCGCCAACAAGTAGACAATCTGCCCAGATTCACGAAATAGCAAAAGTAGAGCTCGATTGACTTAAGCTAGGATGCTCCTTAATTGCAAAAAAAGACATGGTTGGATAGATCACCACAATATTAACAAAACATCCTTACTGGTCCTCCTCAAAAGAGGCACTGATCACTAGGAAACAACATGAACATATGGCATATTGATAAAAACAGCTCAAGGACTTAGTGGAATTGCTAAGTCCCTGAAATCAGCATTAACGAATGCACCACTTTGCAAGTTTGTGCTAGTCACCACACACATCACAAAAATACATGGATAGCACCTCTGGAAAGATGACAAAGCTTATAACAAAACTCATGAAGAGCTCAGGGGCTTATCATGCACACAATACTCATGGTAGATCTGACAAATAACTCAAATAGCACTCTTCCAACAGAATTTCGGGCATCAAGATGAACTCAAATGAAAATGATGTAATGAGATGAAATGATGTGCTCTCTGAGACGAACAATTTGATATGCTACACGACCAAAACGGATCTACAGATGCAAAGTTACGGCACGATGAAATATGAAAAATAGTTAGGGTTTCGGGAGAAAGTCAACCGAGGAGGGGATCTCAGATCTGGATCTGGCACGGTTCCCGATGCACCTCGCTGGAGTTACTGTAGCAAAGCTCGCCGGAGACGTCACCGGAGTTGGGGAGGAGGCCGGAGCCGGGGCCGGCGAGGTCCGGGCGGCGCGGCACGGGCGCACGGCGGCCGGCGCGGTGGTGGAGGTGGCCGGCGACGGAGCGGCGAGGGAGCTCCGGCCGCCGGAGATGGGCAGCGGGGCGGCGCGGTGAGGGCGGCGGCCCTCGGGCAGGTGGCGGTGGACCCGGGCCTCGGGGGCCGGCGAAGGGCTCCCCGGGCCGCGCGGTGGAGGAGGCGCCCGAGCCACTCAGACGGCGACACGTGGCGGCGGCGGCGCGGGTCGGACAATGTCCGGCCTGCGGGATTTCGTCCGGCGGTGGCGGGGAAAAATGGATCTAGGGTTTCGGGGGAGGAGAACCGAGAATTTCGGAGGAGGACCTATATATAGGCATAGAGGGAGCTAGGAGTGTCCAAATGAGGTGCGGTTTTCGGCCACGCGATGGTGATCGAATGATCTAGTTGATGGAGAGGGTTTTGGTGGGTTTTGGGCCAAATTGGAGGGGTGTTGGGCTGCAACACACACGAGGCCTTCTCGGTCCCTCGGTTAACCGTTGGAGTATCAAACGAAGTCCAAATGGTACGAAACTTGACAGGCGCTCTGTCTATGCTATGAGAAGACCACACGCCAACTCCCATCCCATTCCAAGAATAGTTTCCTGGCACTTAAAAATAATATTTTGGACATGCCGCGGGCGCGTGCAAGTGTGGTTGAACTCAGAACGGACAACAGACGTAACGAGGAGACCGAGACGAATGCAAGTTTTGAAAACATGATGATGCAATGCACATGATGACATGATGAAAAGCAACACGCAATCAAATGACATGGCAACACCGGCGAATAACTGAAAGACACCCGGCGCAACGGTCTCGGGGCGTTACAACAATCCACCACTATGAGAGGATCTCGTCCCGAGATCTAGAATGGCACCTGAGGGAAAACGGAAGAGAAAGAGAAGAGGTAAAACTAAGTTGCTTCTTTGACCAATGAGTGAAACCAAAGAACCTTGCAAAGGTTAAGCCATTTCGAGAAAAGAATACAACGGAGATGACGAAGCTGAAAACACTCCGTTAGAAAAGAGGAACAAGGAAGAACGAATTCGGGCAGCACTCCGGTTGAAAAGAGATGAAGGACTTGATAAGAAAGAACTTGAGCAGAGGACACAACACTTCGGTTAAATGGATAAACCAAGAAAAGAACATGATCCTGAAAAAACAAAAAGATGGGTTGAAGAGAGCAACATCACAAAGCCTCCAGAACAAAAGTAAGGAAGGAATGGGATGAACGAAGGGAAACAAGATCTTGAGGGAGCACCCTTACAACAAATGCTAGAATGGAGTTGTTGGAAAACCAACACCGAAAAGAATAAGCTTGATATGGTCTTATGGAATACATCTCAAATTATGAGGTGACAACCTGCCACTCACGGGAAAAGAATTGGATTGATATGAGCAAATTGACGAGAAAGTTATTACACCGGGAGGATAAAAGAAGAACTTGGGTCATTTATGAGCACCATAAACAAGACACAAGATAACTCCAACAAAGAGGTTGATGGATTTAATATACCTCATTCTTAACAACAAGTGAATCATGAAGCATGACTCAAAATATCAAGAATGACATAATACCACCTCCAATGATACGGAAGGAAGAATTGCACTCCGGATTGCAAGATGAAGAATGCTTGAGCTCCTTAGAAAAGAATCTCAATGAACACTTCGAGAATGAATTAAATCATAGATGAACCATCATGTAGAACCTCCGTGAAGAACTCCGGTAACAAAAGGATAACGAGAAGGAAAGGTAAGTTGAAAACACAAGGTGAAACCTTGTAATGCTTTAGGTGTATCTCCGTGATGATATAATTGCGAGAGCTTGGAACTCCGGAAAAGAAAGATGAGCTATTGAAACCAAGAATTTAATCATCGTGAACAAATTCCGGAAGAAAAGATTAACATATGGATGAAACAAGAATAAGAATTACATTATGCTTGTCCTTCATCAATTAAATTGATGATAGACAATGGATTTGGCATACACTTATTCTCGTAGAAAGAATTAAGCGAGATATAGCGCAAACTTGGGAAGGTCTTCGACAAATCCACCGGTAGGATTGAAAACAACAAATGAATTGATATGATAACAAGGTAAGAAGAATCTTGAACGAACCACCGTAAGAACTGAAAAAGAACGAATAAAAGATAACGAATCACCGGGAAGAATTTGCAAATGAACGAAGATGCTCGAGAGAATCTAGATACATGAGAACGAAGGGATCATGAACTGATTAGAGATCACTTGAACGAAGCACCGGTAAGATCTGGAGAACCATAGCTGAAAGCTGAGAATGAATAAATTCTGAGATGATGGCTCCGGAGAAACAAACTGAAAAGAATCTTGAATTGCTCCGGATAGGTGAAAAAATTCTCACAATCAAAAAACAACTATGAGATGATGGCCGAGAATGGGGCAAGATTTGAGAGAAACTCTTCTTCAGACTTCAAATTCTGAGAATTACGACGGGACACACCACGAAGAATTGTTGAAGCACTCCGTAATGAAGAAGAATGGAAAAGTTGAACCAACGATGAAAAGAATTTGAAAGATCTTGGAGAAAGGCACTTGACTGATGAAAATCATTCTTACGTCAAACTTCGAAAAGAATTTTTGAGGATAGCTCTGAGAGAATTAGAAGGGTCAGGTAAGATCCTGGGAAAAGACCTGTGGGTTAGGGCCCACTCAAAAGAAAACACCGTTGAATGATTTACAAGAGAGAAAGCACCAGTTGAATTAAATGGCTTGAATAAGATATCATCCTCGAAAGAGTTTGAATGAAGGCGGAGTGGAAACACGAATCTTGGAGATATCTTCAGCACTCCGGAATAATAGAATAGCGAGAAGTGAATGAATATGAGGAGCACCGGCATGAGAGGGTATTTGAAACGAGGAAAAAATATGATCAACACCGAAGGCTTGAATTGGTTCCACCGGAGAAGAAAACGAATGAAGAGTGACGAACTTGAAGCTCCGTTAGAATCTTCATGAGAATCACCGGATAAGAAAATTGACGAAAAACATGGAGAGGCTTCACAAGAATAAAAGGAGACTTGATTAAGAAATCCGAGTCCTTGAGGGAAAAAGGGTGGGTGGGCGGGAAAAACAAAGGCAACTTGGAGAGGTATGAAACGAACACCGTTGAGAAAGCTGAGATTGAATCTTGCGGATGTTGAAAATGAACGGATCCGTTTGACGAGAGACACACCGGTTGAAAAGGATTGGCAAGACAATCTCGATGATCACGAAGGATTAGTATTCACATAGGAATATGAGAACACCACTTAGACAAGGGATGGAATCAACATTTGACTTCGAAGCAACCCGAATACCACAACTCAAAACAAAACAAAGGATTGGCTTGCAGAATAAGCCGGAACAAACATATGATAGAGATTTCGTCTGAAGTTTTCGTGGTGGGGCCTACACGGGCTTGATCGTGCAGCACCATCATGTACAAGGCAGTGCACATGACATACGAAGCGTCCCCGAGTCGGCATAGCCAAGGACTCTTTAAGACACAACGAGACCACTGTAAAACCAACCGTGGATAGGCGGACAACTAGACGTCGAACCCCAATTTCATATCATACATCCGTCAGAAAGATATCCTACGAACTACTTGAATTCCCACTTATAAACTCCCAAAATTTTCCGGTTATGCAATCAGGTGTTGGGGATACAGGGGAAGCATAATATCTCGCCCAATTCTAGCAAATCCTACATCCAGCTGTATCCATCCTTCAACACATAACCAAGAAACCTTCGGAAATCATCTACCTCAACCTTCGAAAAGCATCCGTTATACAAGTTATGGCAATACTCCCGAACTCCCACCCCAGTACTGGGTGGCGTCGAGGTTATCTCACCAACAACTGCATAAAAGAGATTTTCGATGTCGGCGTACTAAACTCAGGTATTCCAGAACTGCAACGATAAAATTGTGACGACAACACCTCGGAGCTCAACTCCCTGGGACACTGCCACAACCCCTAAATGACAGGAGGAACCAAGAACAATGTTCTCGTCACAAATCGATCAGAACGATTCCAAGATACCCGCGTGATCCTAAATTTTTTTTAGTGAAATTTGAGAAGAGAAGAGTCAAAACTCTACGTCAGGATGCCTTACCAGAGCGATGAGGGGACTGGGGAGTAAAAAGAATTCCTAAACTCTCCGATATATAATTCCTAAATGACTCAAAACATTTTTCTAGACTCAACTCGGCCGCTAATTCGATCAAGCAATGGGGCTCCTAAAGTCGGGGAAGGCTCTGATTACCAACTTGTAATGCCCTCGATGCGGCTATATCTCCCACGTGTCGAAGCACGACTTAGAGGCATAACCGCATTGAAAGCAATGTCGCAAGTGAGGTAATCTTCACACAACCCATGTAATACATAAGGGAAAGAGATACATAGATGGCTTACAATCGCCACTTCACACAATACATGAATAAAGCATTACATCAACCAGATACAATCAAGGTCCGACTACGGAACCCAAAATAAAAGAAGACTACCCCAAATGCTACACAGATCCCCGATCGACCCCAACTGGGCTCCACTACTGATCAACTGGAACGAAACAACACAATGAACAAGATCTTCATCGAGCTCCTCCTTGAGCTTGGTAGCGTCACCTGCAAACTGGTTTTGGAAGTATCTGTGAGTCACGGGGACTCAGCAATCTCACACCCTCGTGATCAAGACTATTTAAGCTTATGGGTAAGGTAAAGGTATGAGGTGGAGCTGCAGCAAGCGACTAGCATATATGGTGGCTAACCTACGCAAATGAGAGCGAGAAGAGAAGGCAAAAGCACGGTCGAGAAACTATGATCAAGAAGTGATCCTAGAACAACCTGCATCAAGCATTACTCCAACACCGTGTTCACTCTCCGGACTCCGCCGGAAAGAGACCATCACGGTTACACACGTGGTTGATGTATTTTAATTAAGGTCAACTTCAGGTTTTCTACAACCGGACATTAACAAATTCCCATCTGCCCATAACCGCGGGCACGAATTTCAAAAGTTCAAATCCCTGCAGGGGTGTCCCTACTTAGCCCATGACAAGCTCTCATGGTCAACGAAGGATAAACTTCTCCCGAGACATTCCGATCAGACTCAGTATCCCGGTTCTACAAGACAACTTCGTCAAGTTAAAACAAATCCAGCAATACCCCCCGCCGTGCCAACAAATCCTGATAGGAGCTGCACATATCTCGTTCTCAGGGCACACCGGTTAAGCTAAGAGTACGGGAGCCAACGTAACCCAAGTTGCCAAGGGACGGCCCCGCACGGTGCTCTGGGTTGGACCAACACTTAGAGAAGCACTGGCCCGGGGGGGGGGGGGTTAAAATAAAGATGACCCTTGAGTCCGCGAAACCCAAGGGAAAAAGGCTAGGTGGCAAATGGTAAAACCAAGGTTGGGCATTGCTGGAGGAGTTTTATTCAAGGCGAACTGTCAAGGGGTTCCCATTATCACCCAACCGCGTAAGGAACGCAAAATCCGAGAACATAACACCGATATGACGGAAACTAGGGCGGCAAGATTGGAACAAAACACTAGGCAAGAGGCCGAGCCTTCCACCCTTTACCAAGTATATAGGTGCATTAAGATAACAAGGTAATATAATGATATCCCAACAATTAAATAAAGTTCCAATCAGGAACGGCCTCCAATCTTCACCTGCAACTAGCAACGCTATAAGAGGGGCTGAGCAAAGCGATAACATAGGCAAACAACGGTTTGGTAGGACAAGGTGGCTTAGAGGCTTGGTTTAACAATATGGGAGGCATGATAAGCAAGTGGTAGGTATCGCAGCATAGGCATAGCAAAAGAGCAAGCATCTAGCAAGTAAAGATAGAAGTGATTTCGAGGGTATGATCATCTTGCCTGCAAAGTTGTCAGAGTTGACTGGATCCTCGAAAGCAAACTCAATGGGCTCCTCGTTAGCGAACTCGTCTCCCGGCTCTACCCAAACAAGACAAACAAGCAAAAAGGAACACAATCAACCACGTGCAAAGCTCAAACAACATGACGCAAACATGATATGCTATGCGGGATGCGGTATGTGATGCATATGCAAGATTTGACAAGGAATGATTGAACCTGGCCTCAACTTGGAAATCCAAGTGTGCCGCTGGAAAGGTGAGGTGATTTCGGTTGAAATCGATATAAAGAACACCGGAATCGTATGCACGGTTTGGAAATGGCAAGCAAAACAAATATGGCACCGGTCTGCGATAAACAGCAAGTAGCCATCTAAACGCATCAAGATAATTATGCTACAGCACTCAAACATGTCAAAAAAATGCATGGCAGGGAACCACTCATAATTCTTGACAAAAGATGAACAGTGAGCTATGGCCAATTCATACATTAACAGGTTCAAACAAGCATGGCAAAAATGCAAACGGTAACAGATTTCAGACAGCGAAATTAACACTAGTCTGGAATTTCAGATCAGGTAGCACACTTTGGAGCAAGAAAACTATATGCTACAGGGGCTGAACATGGCAAAGTAAAGCATGGCATGGATCTACTCAAAGAGTTTAACAAAAGTCCCTTAGTGACCTTGAGCCAAAAGGGATCAGAAAATACAATTGCAAGCATGTGAACATGGCAAAAGCATAATCAGGTTACAGACTTTGAGAAAAACTGGAACATGCAAATCTGTTAACAAGTAGGCATGTTTAGGAGCTCGATGCACTCACTACAGGGCAAGGCATGACAATCTAAGCATACACTCATCAAGAATACACATTGCACAAGCTAGAAATGGCAAGAACAACAACATAGTTTGCACGGATCAACTACAACATCCTCGGCAAAATCGCTAACAAGTAGACAATCTGCCCAGATTCACGAAATAGCAAAAGTAGAGCTCGATTGACTCAAGCTAGGTTGCTCATTAATTGCAAACAAAGACATGGATGGATAGAGCACCACAATATTAACAAAACATCCTTACTGATCTTCCTCAAAAGAGGCACGGAACCCTAGGAAACAACATGAACATATGGCATATTGATAAAAACAGCTCAAGGACTTAGTGGAATTGCTAAGTCCCTGAAATCAGCATTAACGAATGCACCAGTTTGCAAGCTTGTGCTAGTCACCACACACATCGCAAAAATACATGGATAGCACCTCTGGAAAGATGACAAAGCATATAACAAAACTCATGAAGAGCTCAGGGGCATATCATGCACACAATACTCATGGCAAAAATGACAAATAGCTAATTGGAGCAGCAGATCTGACAAATAACTCAAATAGCACTCTTCCAACAGAATTTTGGGCATCAAGATGAACTCAAATGAAAATGATGTAATGAGATGAAATGATGTGCCCTCTGAGTCGAACAATTTGATATGCTACACGCCCAAAACTGATCTACGAATGCAAAGTTACGGCACGATGAAATATGCAAAATAGTTAGGGTTTCGGGAGAAAGTCAACCGAGGAGGGGATCTCAGATCTGGATCTGGCACGGTTCCCGATGCACCTCGCCGGAGTTACTGTATCAAAGCTCACTGGAGACATCGCCGGAGTTGGGGAGGAGGCCGGAGGAGGGGCCGGCGAGGTCCGGGCGGCGCGGCGCCGTGGTGCGGCGGGGTCGGTGGTGGCCGACGTGGCACGGGCACGCGGCGGCCGGCGCGGTGCGGCGCGGTGGCGGAGGTGGCCGGCGACGGAGCAGCGAGGGAGCTCCGGCCGCCGGAGATGGACAGCGGGGCGGCGCAGTGAGGGCGGCGGCCCTCGGGCAGGTGGCGGTGGACCCGGGCCTCGGGGGCCGGCGACGGGCTCCCCGGGCCGTGCGGTGGAGGAGGCGCCCGAGCCACTCGGACGGCGACATGTGGCAGCGGCGGCGCGGGTCGGACAATGTCCGGCCTGCGAGATTTCGTCCGGCGGTGGCGGGGAAAAATGGATCTAGGGTTTCGGGGGAGGAGAACCGAGAATTTCGGAGGAGGACCTATATATAGGCATAGAGGGAGCTAGGAGTGTCCAAATGAGGTGCGGTTTTCGGCCACGCGATCGTGATCGAATGCTCTAGTTGATGGAGAGGGTTTTGGTGGGTTTTGGGACAAATTGTAGGGGTGTTGGGCTGCAACACACACGAGGCCTTCTCGGTCCCTCGGTTAACCGTTGGAGTATCAAACGAAGTCCAAATGGTACGAAACTTGACAGGCGCTCTGTTTATGCTATAAGAAGACCACACGCCAACTCTCTTCCCATTCCAAGAATATTTTCCGGCCACTTAAAAATAATATTTTGGACATGCCGCAGGCGCGTGCAAGTGTGGTTGAACTCAGAACGGACAACGGACGTAACGAGGAGACCGAGACAGATGCAAGTTTTGAAAACGTGATGATGCAATTCACATGATGACATGATGAAAAGCAACACGCAATCAAATGACATGGCAACGCCGGCGAATAACTGAAAGACACCTGGCGCAACGGTTTCGGGGCGTTACAACACTCCACCACTACGAGAGGATCTCGTCCCGAGATCTAGAATGGCACCTGAGGGAAAATGGAAGAGAAAGAGAAGAGGTAAAACTAAGTTGCTTCTTTGACCAATGAGTGAAACCAAAGAACCTTGCGAAGGTTAAGCCATTTCGAGAAAAGAATACAACGGAGATGACGAAGCTGAAAACACTCCGTTAGAAAAGAGGAACAAGGAAGAACAAATTCGGGCAGCACTCCGGTTGAAAAGAGATGAAAGACTTGATAAGAAAGAACTTGAGCAGAGGACACAACACTTCGGTTAAATGGATAAACCAAGAAAAGAACATGATCCTGAAAAAACGAAAAGATGGGTTGAAGAGAGCAACATCACAAAGCCTCCAGAACAAAAGTACGGAAGGAATGGGATGAACGAAGGGAAACAAGATCTTGAGGGAGCATGCTTACAACAAATGCTAGAACGGAGTTGTTGGAAAACCAACACCGAAAAGAATAAGCTTGATATGGTCTTATGGAATACATCTCAAATTATGAGGTGACAACCTGCCACTCACGGGAAAAGAATTGGATTGATATGAGAAAATTGACGAGAAAGTTATTACACTGGGAGGATAAAAGAAGAACTTGGGTCATTTATGAGCACCATAAACAAGACACAAGATAACTCCAACAAAGAGGTTGATGGATTTAATATACCTCATTCTTAACAACAAGTGAATCATGAAGCATGACTCAAAATATCAAGAATGACATAATACCACCTCCAATGATACGGAAGGAAGAATTGCACTCCGGATTGCAAGATGAAGAATGATTGAGCTCCTTAGAAAAGAATCTCAATGAACACTTCGAGAATGAATTAAATCATAGATGAACCATCATGTAGAACCTCCGTGAAGAACTCCGGTAACAAAAGGATAACGAGAAGGAAAGGTAAGTTGAAAACACAAGGTGAAACCTTGTCATGCTTTAGGTGTATCTCCGTGATGATATAATTGCGAGAGCTTGGAACTCCGGAAAAGAAAGATGAGCTATTGAAACCAAGAATTTAATCATCATGAACAAACTCCGGAAGAAAAGATTAACATATGGATGAAACAAGAATAAGAATTACATTATGCTTGTCCTTCATCAATTAAATTGATGATAGACAATGGATTTGGCATACACTTATTCTCGTAGAAAGAATTAAGCGAGATATAGCGCAAACTTGGGAAGGTCTTCGACAAATCCACCGGTAGGATTGAAAACAACAAATGAATTGATATGATAACAAGGTAAGAAGAATCTTGAACGAACCACCGTAAGAACTGAAAAAGAACGAATAAAAGATAACGAATCACCGGGAAGAATTTGCAAATGAACGAAGATGCTCGAGAGAATCTAGATACATGAGAACGAAGGGATCATGAACTGATTAGAGATCACTTGAACGAAGCACCGGTAAGATCTGGAGAACCATAGCTGAAAGCTGAGAATGAATAAATTCTGAGATGATGGCTCCGGAGAAACAAACTAAAAAGAATCTTGAATTGCTCCGGATAGGTGAAAAAATTCTCACAATCCAAAAACAACTATGAGATGATGGCCGAGAATGGGGCAAGATTGGAGAGAAACTCTTCTTCAGACTTCAAATTCTGAGAATTACGACGGGACACACCACGAAGAATTGTTGAAGCACTCCGTAATGAAGAAGAATGGAAAAGTTCAACCAACGATGAAAAGAATTTGAAAGATCTTGGAGAAAGGCACTTGACTGATGAAAATCATTCTTACGTCAAACTTCAAAAAGAATTTTTGAGGATAGCTCCGAGAGAATTAGAAGAGTCAGGTAAGATCCTGGGAAAAGACCTATGGGTTAGGGCCCACTCAAAAGAAAACACCGTTGAATGATTTACAAGAGAGAAAGCACCAGTTGAATTAAATGGCTTGAATAAGATATCATCCTCGAAAGAGTTTGAATGAAAGCGGAGTGGAAACGCGAATCTTGGAGATATCTTCAGCACTCCGGAATAATAGAATAGCGAGAAGTGAATGAATATGAGGAGCACCGGCATGAGAGGGTATTTGAAACGAGGAAAAAATATGATCAACACCGAAGGCTTGAATTGGTTCCACCGGAGAAGAAAACGAGTGAAGAGTGACGAACTTGAAGCTCCGTTAGAATCTTCATGAGAATCACCGGATAAGAAAATTGACGAAAAACATGGAGAGGCTTCACAAGAATAAAAGGAGACTTGATTAAGAAATCCAAGTCCTTGAGGGAAAAAGGGTGGGTGGGCGGGAAAAACAAAGGCAACTTGGAGAGGTATGAAACGAACACCGTTGAGAAAGCTGAGATTGAATCTTGCGGATGTTGAAAATGAACGGATCCGTTTGACGAGAGACACACCGGTTGAAAAGGATTGGCAAGACAATCTCGATGATCACGAAGGATTAGTATTCACATAGGAATATGAGAACACCACTTAGACAAGGGATGGAATCAACATTTGACTTCGAAGCAACCCGAATACCACAACTCAAAACAAAACAAAGGATTGGCTTGCAGAATAAGCCGGAACAAACATATGATAGAGATTTCGTCTGAAGTTTTCGTGGTGGGGCCTACACGGGCTTGATCGTGCGGCACCATCATGTACAAGGCAGTGCACATGACATACGAAGCGTCCCCGAGTCGGCATAGCCAAGAACTCTTTAAGAAACAACGAGAACACTGTAAAACCAACCATGGATAGGTGGACAACTAGACGTCGAACCCCAATTTCATATCATACATCCGTCAGAAAGATATCCTACGAACTACTTGAATTCCCACTTATAAACTCCCAAAATTTTCCGGTTATGCAATCAGGTGTTGGGGATACAGGGGAAGCATAATATCTCACCCAATTCTAGCAAATCCTACATCCAGCTGTATCCATCCTTCAACACATAACCAAGAAACCTTCGGAAATCATCTACCTCAACCTTCGAAAAGCATCCGTTATACGAGTTATGGCAATACTCCCGAACTCCGACCCCAGTACTGGGTGGCGTCGAGGTTATCTCACCAACAACTGCATAAAAGAGATTTTCGATGTCGGCGTACTAAACTCAGGTATTCCAGAACTGCAACGATAAAATTGTGACGACAACACCTCGGAGCTCAACTCCCCGGGACACTGCCACAACCCCTAAATGACAGGAGGCACCAAGAACAATGTTCTTGTCACAAATCGATCAGAACGATTCCAAGATACCCGCGTGATCCTAATTTTTTTTAGTGAAATTTGAGAAGAGAAGAGTCAAAACTCTACGTCAGGATGCCTTACCAGAGCGATGAGGGGACTGGGGAGTAAAAAGAATTCCTAAACTCTCCGATATACAATTCCTAAATGACTCAAAACATTTTTCTAGACTCAACTCGGCCACTAATTCGATCAAGCAATGGGGCTCCTAAGGTCGGGGAAGGCTCTGATTACCAACTTGTAACGCCCTCGATGCGGCTATATCTCCCACGTGTCGAAACATGACTTAGAGGCATAACCGCATTGAAAGCAATGTCGCAAGTGAGGTAATCTTCACACAACCCATGTAATACATAAGGGAAAGAGATACATAGATGGCTTACAATCGCCACTTCACACAATACATGAATAAAGCATTACATCAACCAGATACAATCAAGGTCCGACTACGGAACCCAAAATAAAAGAAGACTACCCCAAATGCTACACAGATCCCCGATCGACCCCAACTGGGCTCCACTACTAATCAATTGGAACGAAACAACACAATGAACAAGATCTTCATCAAGCTCCTCCTTGAGCTTGGTAGCGTCACCTGCAAACTGGTTTTGGAAGTATCTGTGAGTCACGGGGACTCAGCAATCTCACACCCTCGCGATCAAGACTATTTAAGCTTATGGGTAAGGTAAAGGTATGAGGTGGAGCTGCAGCAAGCGACTAGCATATATGGTGGCTAACCTACGCAAATGAGAGCGAGAAGAGAAGGCAAAAGCACGGTCGAGAAACTATGATCAAGAAGTGATCCTAGAACAACCTGCGTCAAGCATTACTCCAACACCGTGTTCACTCTCCGGACTCCGCCGGAAAGGGACCATCACGGTTACACACGCGGTTGATGTATTTTAATTAAGGTCAACTTCAGGTTTTCTACAACCGAACATTAACAAATTCCCATCTGCCCATAACCACGGGCACGGCTTTCGAAAGTTCAAATCCCTGCAGGGGTGTCCCAACTTAGCCCATGACAAGCTCTCACAGTCAACGAAGGATAAATCTTCTCCCGAGACATTCCGATCAGACTCAGTATCCCGGTTCTACAAGACAACTTTGTGAAGTTAAAACAAATCCAACAATACCACCCGCTGTGCCGACAAATCCCGATAGCAGCTGCACATATCTCGTTCTCAGGGCACACCGGATAAGCTAAGCGTACGGGAGCCAACGTAACCCAAGTTGCCAAGGGACAGCCCCGCACGGTGCTCTGGGTTGGACCAACACTTAGAGAAGCACTGGCCTGGGGGGGGGGTTTAAAATAAAGATGACCCTTGAGTCCGCGAAACCCAAGGGAAAAAGGCTAGGTGGCAAATGGTAAAACCAAGGTTGGGCATTGCTGGAGGAGTTTTATTCAAGGCGAACTGTCAAGGGGTTCCCATTATCACCCAACCGCGTAAGGAACACAAAATCCGGGAACATAACACCGATATGACGGAAACTAGGGCGGCAAGAGTGGAACAAAACACTAGGCAAGAGGCTGAGCCTTCCATCCTTTACCAAGTATATAGGTGCATTAAGATAACAAGGTAATATAATGATATCCCAACAAGTAAATAAAGTTCCAACAAGGAACGGCCTCCAATCTTCACCTGCAACTAGCAACGCTACAAGAGGGGCTGAGCGAAGCGCTAACATAGGCAAACAACGGTTTGCTAGGACAAGGTGGCTTAGAGGCTTGGTTTAACAATATGGGAGGCATGATAAGCAAGTGGTAGGTATCGCAGCATAGGCATAGCAAAAGAGCGAGCATCTAGCAAGCAAAGATAGAAGTCATCTCGAGGGTATGATCATCTTGCCTGCAAAGTTGTCACAGTTGACTAGATCCTCGAAAGCAAACTCAACGGACTCCTCGTTAGCGAACTCGTCTCCCGGCTCTACCCAAACAAGACAAACAAGCAAAAAGGAACACAATCAACCACGTGTAAAGCTCAAACAACATGATGCAAACATGATATGCTATGCGGGATGCGGTATGTGATGCATATGCAAGATTTGACAAGGAATGATTGAACCTGGCCTCAACTTGGAAATCCAAGTGTGCCGCTGGAAAGGTGAGGTGATTTCGGTTGAAATCGATATAAAGAACACCGGAATCGGATGCACGGTTTGGAAATGGCAAGCAAAACAAATATGGCACCAGTCTGCGATAAACAGCAAGTAGCCATCTAAACGCATCAAGTTAATTATGCTACAGCACTCAAACATGTCAACAAAATACATGGCAGGGAACCACTCATAATGCTTGACAAAATATGAACACTGAGCTACGGCCAATTCATACATTAACAGCTCAAACAAGCATGGAAAAAATGCAAACGGTAACATATTTTAGATAGTGAAATTAACACTAGTCTCGAATTTCAGATCAGGTAGCACACTTTGGAGCAAGAAAACTATATGCTATAGGGGATGAACATGGCAAAGTAAAGCATGGCATAGATCTACTCAAAGATCTTAACAAAAGTCCCTTAGTGACCTTGAGCCAAAAGGGATCAGAAAATACAATTGCAAGCATGTGGACATGGCAAAAGCATAATCAGGTTACAGATGGCATATTGATAAAAACAGCTCAAGGACTTAGTGGAATTGCTAAGTCCCTGAAATCAGCATTAACGAATGCACCACTTTGCAAGCTTGTTCTAGTCACCACACACATCACAAAAATATATGGATAGCACCTCTGGAAAGATGACAAAGCATATAACAATACTAATGAAGAGCTCAGGGGCATATCATGCACACAATACTCATGGAAAAAATGACAAATACCTAATTGGAGCAGCAGATCTGACAAATAACTCAAATAGCACTCTTCCAATAGCATTTCGGGCATCAAGATGAACTCAAATGAAAATGATGCAATGAGATGAAATGATGTGCTCTCTGAGACGAACATTTTGATATGCTACACGCCCAAAACGGATTTACGGATGCAAAGTTACGGCACGATGAAATATGCAAAATAGTTAGGGTTTCGGGAGAAAGTCAACCGAGGAGGGGATCTCAGATCTGGATCTGGCAAGGTTCCCGATGCACCTCGCTGGTGTTACTGTAGCAAAGCTCGCCGGAGACGTCGCCGGAGTTGGGGAGGAGGCCGGAGCCGGGGCCAGCGAGGTCCGGGCGGCGCGGCGCCGTGGTGCGGCGGGGTCGTCGGCGGCCGGCGCGGTGCAGCGCGGTGGCGGAGGTCGCCGGTGATGGAGCGGCGAGGGAGCTCCGGCCGCCGGAGATGGGCAGCGGGGCGGCGCGGTGAGGGCGGCGGCCCTCGGGCAGTTGGCGGCGGACCCGGGCCTCGGGGGCTGGCGACGGGCTCTCCGGGGCGCACGGTGGAGGAGGCGGCCGAGCCACTCGGACGGCGACACGTGGCGGCAGCGGCGCGGGTCGGACAATGTCCGGCGGTGGCGGGGAAAAATGGATCTAGGGTTTCGGGGGAGGAGAACCGAGAATTTCGGAGGAGGACCTATATATAGGCATAGAGGGAGCTAGGAGTGTCCAAATGAGGTGCGGTTCTCGGCCACGCGATCGTGATCGAATGCTCTAGTTGATGGAGAGTGTTTTGGTGGGTTTTGGGCCAAATTGGAGGGGTGTTGGGCTGCAACACACACGAGGCCTTCTCGGTCCCTCGGTTAACCGTTGGAGTATCAAACGAAGTCCAAATGGTACGAAACTTGATAGGCGCTCTGTCTATGCTATAAGAAGACCACACGCCAAACTCATCCCATTCCAAGAATATTTTCCGGCCACTTAAAAATAATATTTTGGACATGCCGCGGGCCGTGCAAGTGTGGTTGAACTCAGAACGGACAACAGACGTAACGAGGAGACCGAGACGGATGCATGTTTTGAAAACATGATGATGCAATGCACATGATGACATGATGAAAAGCAACACGCAATCAAATGACATGGCAACGCCGGTGAATAACTGAAAGACACCTAGCGCAACACTCTCGGGGCGTTATATCCCCGAAGACAAAGCTCTCCCGTAGAGCGTTCGTGCTCGCGGTCATGGCGGATGTGGTGCCAGGTAGCAGGACGATGCGCTATGGTATGGAGGTTAGCTGGGCAATGGCGCTTTAAGTAGCGCATTCCGGTGAGGCCAAAGCATCCAGGCGCGTCATTATGTCGCCCGAGTTTGTTCCTCGGGCACGGAGCCTCTTAACGATGGCATACAGACGAACGACATGAATGCGGGCAGCTGGCGCCGGCTAGGAACGCACTGCGCGACGACGCGAGGGATGAGGGTTTTTGGTGTGCCAGGGTAGTCAGCTGCGGTCGTGGCAACGTTGTAGATGCCCTTTGCTCACATGCAACCCCACATGTCATTCAAAAAGAAAGACGACCCGGCATGGTCTTAGGTCCTGGGGATGCAGTTGGTCGCGCTACACCACTCCGCGGACACGTCGCGGCGCGCTCGCACTTCGGTGCCCCGTGCATCCTCGACGGGCCTGGTGTTGATCTGTTGGTCGTGCCACAGCACTAACGCCACGCTCGGCACACTGAAACCGACCGTGTCCAGCGACGATGAGCGTGTCGCTCACCGCGGTCGCCCTGTCCAGAGACGATGGAGAGGAGGTCATGGGCCAGCTCCTCCATTGGACTAGTCTACGCCACGTCGTCCCGACAGGTGTGCCCCACATGTCGGTTTCCATGTTTTCCCGGCCATATTCGAGCGTCAATGATCCGCGTTGCGCACTAGGCGCAGAACAGGTGGTTTTTGTGCCCTGGTTCAAATGTGGTACAGTACCAAGTTGTTACCCTAGCCCCAAGTGTGGTGGTTTTGGGTACGGTACCACCCTTTTCCTTTTCAAGTAGTGAAGCGCAACACTTGATTAAGTAGCCAGATGGTGTGCTAAATGTATGTGTCCGACTGTTTGAAAGAATAGTTGAGATGTGCCCGGTCCATGCCCGCATTTAGGGGTCAACCTTACCATGTTCCGACAGTAGTAACTATACTAGTCCCTGTGTACTCCGTCTGTTTTCATGTACTCCGCATTTTAGCTTTTCTCAAAGTCAAACTTTGTAAACTTTCACAAAGTTCATAGACAGAAATAATAAAATATACAATAACATATCAATACCATTAGATTCATTATTGAATATACTTTGACATCATATATATTTGCTATTGTAAATGTTCATATTTCTACTCTTACTAGCAAGATGCCCGTGCGTTGCACGTAACATCAAGATGCATTTGTATGACTAGTTTATCTTGTGAGAGAAAAGGATGAACGAGGGAAGGACTTATTTGCAATTGTGGAGACGTGTGTGGGTACCTTTTTGCAAAATTGCCATAGTTTCCTTCCTATCCGTCAGATATAAATCAGATGGCCTATATTGTAGGATGGCTAGCACACCATCATCACCATCTCTTTTTTTATAAGAGACCATCCGATTTATATCTGACGGATAGGAAGGAAACTATGGCAATTTTTCAAAAAGATACCCACACCCCTCTCCACATTTGCAAATAAGGCCTTCCCTCATTCATCGTTTTCTCCCACAAGATAAACTACTCATACAAATGCATCTTGATGTTCCGTGCAACGCACGGGCATCTTGCTAGTGTATAAAAAAGCAGAGTTGGTGATGATGGTGTGCCTGCCATCCTGCAATATAGGCCGTCCGATCTATATCTAACGGATAGGAAGGAAACTATGACAATTTACCCGCACTCCTCTCCACATTTGCAGATAAGGCCTTCCCTTGTTCATCCTTTTCTCCCACAAGATCTTGATGTTCCATGCAACGCTCGGGCATCTTGCTAGATTTCTATAAACTTGGTCAAATTTAATGAAGTTTGACTTCAGTCAAACCTAATATGCAGAGTAAAAAAACCAGAGGGAGTATCTTACTCCATGACCAAGCTGGAAGGGAAAACGAGACAACTTATTGTTTATTTGAGCCGTTCAAGTATAATCATGCGGCGTTGCCTATTTATCATTCCTCTCCAACCCTCTTCTCCATCGATAATGCCGCCCTCCGGTGGAGTCCATCCTCCCGCATGCGTCATTTGAATATTCCGCCGAGTATCACTCGCATGTGGGCCCAGACCATGCTTGTATTTCCAATGTTGTAATTTGTCCGACATGCATACAAACAAATGGCTCGTTTAAAGTTTCACTTTGCCTCCACTACGTGTCACTTCCCGTCTTAGTTTTGACATCCCATTCGGTTCATGCCCCAACACATCTTGACGAGATCGATTGATGTTGAGAGATCAATTGCGTGTCGTGCAAGGAGATAAAGGTTTGGTCTGCTTCTATGATAGAAATGACCCGCGGGGGGGGGGGGGGTCTGTGGGGATCAAATGGAGTATATTGTATGTTCATAAGCGAAACAAACGTATCGTACCCACCCTAGTCCTCTTTCGATCGATCTTCGGACCCCGAGATGAAATCGAGAGAAAATGAGTGGGTCCATGGGTGATACCTAAGGCGGATTCAAAATTTTGAATCGGTGATCATAGCATCTGCAAATCATATAGGAAGGGTATTCAATGTTTGTTTCACTTTTGAATGTATAATATACTCCCTTCGATCCTTTCTACTCCCTCCATTCCTAAATATAAGTCTTTCTAGAGATTTCACTACAGACTACATACGGATGTATATGGACATAGTTTAGAGTGTAGGTTCACTCATTTTGCTCCGTATGTAGTCTCTTATTGCAATATCTAAAAAGTCTTATATTTAGGAACAGAGGGAGTAGTTTACATATAAGTTTTATGTGTAGTCAAAGTATCTCTACTTTGATCAAACTTACAGAAAAAAGTATCAACATTCAACAACGCCCAATCAATATTGTTAGATTCGTACGTACTCCTAGATTTGTATTCAAACAGAGATGGTTTCCAATTTGATTTCAACCACGTGAATGTTCTTGTTCTCGCGCATGCTCTTCCTACTAGGACTTCACCACGTATAGCCAGTCCAGTAGTAACATTTTTAAGCTCCCTGTCCAATAGTACTAGTGGAGTACTGACAACATCTCTAGTACAGTATGCAGTGCTCACAGTACTCCCTCCTTCCATTTATATAGGGCCTAAGAGCAAGTCTAATAAGGCCTAGTCAGCAGGCTATAAGTCTTTTCATGTCATTAAAATCCTACTTGGAGGAGTGAGAAGAGAGGAGAGAGAGTGAAGCGAGCTCTTCCAATCATAAACCTTGCTCATAGATCAAGAAAAAATAGTATGCACGCAACTCTCTTCCAATCATATACCTTGCTCATGCAAATATTAAATGCTTAGAGCCAACCTAATAGCCGTTCTACTACTAAGAGCCAACTTACATGGCACTTTTGCCTATGTGAAGGAGAGAGATGTGAAAAAGTAAGGGGAGTGAGCTCTCATAAAAGATCCTAGCTATATATGTATTCCTAGGTAAATACAATAAATATGAAGAAAGAGATAGAGAGGAGATGGGAAAAAGTACTAATACAATAGCCAACCTTTTTATATTATCTTTTGTGGGAAATAGCCAACCTTATAGCCCACACTATTGTATGAGTGCATATAGATGATCGATATAGATGACATGGCAGTTCCTTATAGCCATCGGCTGGCTATATTATTAACCATGCTCTAATGCGTTTTTCAAAACCGCCTTTGACTATTGACAAGATTAATAGTACATGATATGTATAATGTGAAAATTATATCATTGGAAGCTCCTTTCACATACGAATTTGACCGTATGCTTTGTGTAAGTTGCATGTCATATATTATTACTCTAACATTTGGTCAAAGTTAGACTCAAAAAACGCATTAGGCCCTGTAGATGGAAGGAGGGAGTAGTAGTGGAAGTGGATCCTTTGACGTAGGTATCCCTGCCTTGGCCTCCCTTTCGGTCACTTATTGGCAGACCCCATGCTTGCTAGGCCCCGCATGTCAGTTACTCAATGGGTTCGGCCATGTTAGGGATCCTCATCCGTAATATGCTCCCTCTGTTTTTATTTACTCCGCATAAAACGGAGGGAGTGGTAGTATAAATGACGCAGACGGGGGAGGGGGAGGGACGTCGGTTTGCTCTCAACTGCGGTCCCACAAGTGAGCGAAAACGCAAGACGAAGTGCGTTCCATTTGGTGAACGACGTGGAGGGTCCAGCGTGCCGGGGTGCAATGCAAACACGACAAGAGCGATGTACAGTCAAAACTGATTTACCTTCGCTGCTCGGCCGGAACCACTATTCACACCAGAACCTTCGCTGCTCAGCCTATGCCAACCACCGCCCCAAAACCACACCTCCTCTCCAGCCCATTCCCCCACCTTTCGATCCCCTAGCCCGCATCAAGCGTCCCTTGTTCACCGGAAAGCCATGGTGCACCGCAAGATCACGTACTACAAGATGCTGACGCCGGAGCGCCGCACAAAAATCGCGGTGGCGGTCGGGGCCACAGGCCTCTGTTCCTAAGCTCGCTTTGCGGCGGGCCAATCCCTGAGTTCTCTGGAGCCAAGCTAGGAGGAGGAGGAAGCCGATCCAATGTTCATGGCGGAGGTCGCGGCGCAGAAGTCCCCCGATGGGTATGAGATGATGGACGTCGACTTCATGCCGGTGTCCGGGTCCCCCATGGTGCAGGTGGACCAGCGGTTCAACCTGGCGATACTAAAGGACGACCGGGAGGCAGAGGCTCAACTCGACATGGAGCGCGCGCATACCGCTGCTATCGAGGCTCTCCTATAGGCGGAACCGGATGTCATGGTGAACCGGGAGGCAAAGGCTCAACTCGACGCAGAGCGCGCGGATGCCGTTGCCATCCGGGCCCTCCTGTAGGCGGAACCGGACGTCCTGGACTTGAACTGGGTGGCGGAGGCTCAACTCGACTCGGAGCGCGCAGATGCCGCTGCCATCGGGGCCCTCCTGCAGGCGGAACCAGACGTCCTCGACTTGAACCGGTCGGCCGAAGCTCAACACGACGCGGAGCGTGCGGATGCTGCTGCCATCGAGGCCCTCCTGCAGGCGGAACTGGACGTCCTCAACTTGAACCGGGTGGTGCTCTCGTCCGTGCAGAGCGACCGCACGCTCCGCGTGAACGAGTAGCTGGAGGCCCAGGACAACCATGGTGCGGAGACACATGTCGGCAGCTACGGCTGGTACCCGCCGCAGCCAAAGACCACGAGGCTGTCTCGTTCACCGAGCAGTGATAGTTTTTCTTTATGTTGTTTTTAGGGATCTTTTTCTGTGTAAAAACATATATTGTTATGCAAGTCGCCTGATTATCATCATTTGGGTCAGTCTACCATTTCAGGCGGTTGGATGAATATCCTACGTCTCCTAACCCTTCTTCCTCACCTCTTCTTCTTCCCCAACAGACTACCGCACGGGCCATACGGATCCACCCCTACTTGCGGTTGGATAAACATAATGTATGAACAAAATTATCTGTCAGTGGTAGCACGTGTCAGTGAGGGTGCGTTCCCTTGGTTGGGTTTGTGGCGTGCAGGAGCGACTGTGTGAGGGTGCGGTGCGACCACTGCGTGCAGCAGCGAATGTGTGAGGGTGCGGTGCGACCACGACAGCCGTGCGCAAGTGTACCTCCTTTTCATTTTGAAAACTTTAGGCAATCTTGGCAAAAATGTGTGGCGAAGTATGGCAATGCAAGGCCTAGACCCATACTAGATAAGTACGTACGTACTACGAGTACTATTGTTAAAAAAGAAAGGTGGGGTTTTCCTTCATGGGATTAATCGATACAAATCCTCGTTTGACATGTCAATTAATGCATATTTTTTTTTCTCCAGAGCCCAAATAGCTAACCATCTCACTCCTCATTGCTTGATTAATGCAGCACCATGCAAACAAACCTTCTCACTTTCGCATGCATGCAAGGGTATATGTCCTTGGTTCCTAGTACGAGGCAAACCCCATCAATTTTGCCTCGGTTAGTGTTAGTGGCCTTTTGCAAATTGTAATTTTAATATACTGGCCTTGTGTACAAAAAATGTAGATACTAACTATTTGACTTCCTTCCACATTGCAGTGACGTCGATGATATCTCCAACGTCGTGGTTTGGCGAAGTGCGTTCGACGGAGAACACCATTGAGGGAGACCACGGTAAGTCGTTCGCAAGTGCCGCCTGCAAGCCGAGACAACTCCCTTATTTGCATCTAGGAAGTCCGTTGAACCAAAGGACGCGTAAATGTACTAGTACTACTAGTACATAATAGCGTTGTCCGTCCAGCTTAGTGCGGTGAGGTGGTTTCTCGAAGAAGACGATGGAGAAGCGGAGTTAGCGAAGAGTGAAATGATGGTTGCTTCGTCCGTGCTTTGTGATTTGACGCCTCACTGCGTTGTGATTTGTGATAGAAGGGACAGGGGAGTAGACTCTGTGCTCTATATTGTACAGGCGTCCAAGCACGAGAGAAAGAGGAGAGACGTTGCATTTTTCTATTGCTTCAATCAATCAATCAACCAGGGAGCTTCAATTCCATCTTTTTGGCTTTGGCAGCACCGTCCACAATGGTTCCCATCGATGACAAAAGCTATTTTCATAGTTGGCTACACATTGTGGATGCCCTTAACCGTACCACTTGGTTTTGCTCCTGTGTGCTATCTATACAAATCTCAATTATATTGATCTAAAAAACTATAGAATCAAGATTAGTAAGAGGAGGTGATTTTGCCGCGCGGATGGTTGGGTGGGGGGTTCTTATTTTTAGAGGATGTTGGCCTGGCGGTTTGCTAACATGCGGTCCCATGTGTCAGTGCTTTACCAAGCCGATCCGCGTCCCACATGAGGCAGAACAACGGCAGAAGCAACACGTGGTTAAGTTGAAGAAGATGAGGGAGAAGCGGATTCAGCAATGAGTGAAATGATGGTTGCATCGTACCTCCAACTTATTTTTTACTAGCATTATTATTACTTCGTCCCTCCAACTTAACTACGGGAAAGGTGCAGGTTTGTGATTTGACACCTCATTGCTCATTACTACATCGGCGCCATGACTGGGGTGCTTCACCCCTGCTGCTCTACACTATATTTTGGTATGGCACGTGGACCCGGTAGCTTGATGTCCCACATGTCGGAGAAAGGGACTAGAACATTTATGAAAGCGAGCGCTCCACTCTTACGACAGAGGAGTACACGACACGGCGGCCCAATGAACTGTCACTTATATTGTATAGTACTATAGTTTTGTTGTTTCACACGATCCATCGATACAAACCCGATTAAACAGGAAAGGGCGGGATTTTTCCCGTGCGGTAGATGATACTGGCCATACATTTCGAAGCCAATTTTAATGTATGCAAACTAAATAATTAAGTAATAATATGATATCTAGTAAAACTAAAAACACATATGATTTATTGTGTTAGAGTGTAGTAGTAGTGTTGTATTGCATAGTTGTTAGATGTAACATACGAGACCGTGCAGAGATGTAGTTTTGGAGGGCCTATAGAGAGAAAGCATAATACGGTCACCGAACTTCAGAATACGCTCATTACGGTCACTATATACGTTTTGCGGTGATTATACGGTCGCTTGCTCACTGTTCAGCATCGGATTGCACTCTGTTGATCGGCCAAATAGTCTACGTTGCACCATGTTGACTAGTTAAATTGACCACATTCCTTGTGGGTCCCACCTATCAGTTCGCGTAGGAAAAAGGTCAGATAAACTCCAATTTACACAGGCGCGACAAGACTCCAACCCGTGCGCGGGAATCACCTGGTTGTGTATGTGTCTGTCAGGGCCAGATGTGTGCGCATGCACGTGTAGGTTGAACACTTGAGCGTGAGAGTGTGTGTTGGTCGTGTGGTGTGTGCATGCATGCATGTGTGCGTGCGTGTGAGTGTTGCGTGCGTGTGTGGCTGCGTGTGTACGCGTGAGTGTTGCGTGCGTGTGTGGCTGCATGTGTTCGTGTGAGTGTTGCGTGCATGCAGTTCGTGTGCATGTGTGTGTGCGTGTATAATCACCACACCAGCTCCTGGGTGTTAAAACAGACGGCTCAACATACCAATACAAGGCCACCTTGTCCGCTGTGCCCGCGGTCATGACTTCAAACCACCATCCAATATTTTTTCGTCGTTTGTTTTCATTCTTACTAGCCAGATGCCCGTGCGTTGCACGTAACATCAAGATGCATTTGTATGACTAGTTTATCTTGTGAGAAAAAATGATGAACAAGGGAAGGCCTTATTTGCAAATGTGGAGAGGTGTGTGGGTACCTTTTTGCAAAACTGCCATAGTTTCCTTCCTATCCGTCAGATATAAATCGGACAACCTATATTGTAGGATGGCAGGCACACCATCATCACCAACTCTGTTTTTATAAGAGTGTAGTTATAAGAGTGTAGATGTAGAGTAGATACAAGCCGACAGGTGGGCCCAATGGTAGTGAGATAATGTGATGCAACACTAGAGGTGCCAGCGTTTAGCTGGTCAACTAGTCATGTCTTGAGCAAATACAGAGTTGTACAGTGAGCCCATGACTGTATAATAACCACAAAACGTAAATGGTGACCGTAATGAGTGGATTTGTCCAATGTACGTATCGTGCTTTCACTTCAAATACAATGATCGTCACTGTATATATCGCGAGAGAAAGATGAAACATGCGTGAATGTGCCGAGGGCTTACTTTTAGAGGACCTGGAGATAGTTTGTGTGCTTACGTGAAAGGGGCATAGAGGGGGTGTATGCGATGGAGAGAGAGATGCTCTTCGTTTCTATTTATTATGACTAACTTTAAATATAGTATAAAATATAAAAATTCACAGTGCGGAATAAGTATCATTGTGGGCACCATGCGATGTAAATAAACGTTCATACTCCTCCATGTAACTTTGTAATGTTGTATATATTTAGAAATTCTAAAAGAAATTGGCCACACTTTATTCAAAAGGAATGGTGTATGCGAAATAAACGTGAAGAGAGGGCTTTTTAGGTCAACGGGATACGTGATGTAACATGTGTGAATGTGTAGTTGATGTATTTGGCAGGGCCTAGAGAGGTATGTGTGTATTACATATTCGAGATAGGCATGGATAGAGGGGCCGACGGGGGGAGGGAGCGTGGGAGAGATAGCATGAGAAATGAGAGAGGTCTACAGAGCGAGACGAATATGATGTCATAGCAAGAGATTCCCTTGAGTGTGTATATGCAAGGGGGGAGGGGATAGAGGCACGGGGAGAATTTTTTTTGTGTGGTGTCTGTGTTGGTATGTGCGGGTGTGAGAAGATAACGAGACCTGGGGGTAGAGGGTGTGTCACCGCGTGAGGTCCGGTGGGTCGAGGTGAGGCCCTTGGTTCGGTTCCGTCCTGCGCCACATTGGTCAGCCTATGACGCATTTTGGGAGACCCATGGATGACTAGTCGTACAAGACAAAGATAGCAGAAATGTGAAGGACTTTGTGTCCACTGACAAAGCTGGCTAGGATTTGTAACCCTAGGTTCTCAGACTAAGGTAACCCCTTATCTCTGATATTACTATTCATCCAACCTAAATTTAAGGGGCATCCTACATGTTGTGCTATAATCATACTCATCGATTAGGAAGAGAGGTGTGAGAAAATGCATGAGAGACGGGCCTAAAGATAATGTGCGTACAGGAGACACGTAGGCATGTCTATGTATATAGAAAGGGTCGATGGGGATTGTGTGTGTATGCTTGTGAGAGGAAGAGTGCTTATGATAAAGGTTAGGGAAAACAGTCATAAATGGTTACCAGAGGGAGGGAGGGTTATATCGAGAGCATGTCTGCGAGAAATACACCTCGGGGGAGAGTGTGTGAGAATGTGTGAGAGCCCACCGATGGAGAGTGAAACTACACGTAAAAGACTGATGTACACATTGATTAAAGATATAAATTGTATCCAAATATTAGGATGGGATCATGATATTTGCAATTCGCATAAGGAACGGTCATTGATCCATCAGACATCTAGATTCTACCAAATTTGAGCATTTCTACGTTATTATTCGATTAATTAATCCACATAGTTAGTATTTTGAACTCCAGACAATGCATCGCTTTAGCAATCGAATATAAACATGAGTATAGATCATGTTGTGTGTGTAAAGCACATTGTACATACGGAAGTTACACAATGAACATTGTAAATAGCTACCTATGAACTAGCATACATTTGAATTCAACTTAAGGTGGTTTAAAAAATCAAATTCAACATGAAGTCCATTCAATTATTTGAATTCGATATTATGGCATTTCTAAATCATACCTAAATTATGGGGGCACCAATCTTTGCTCTGATTTTTTACATAATAGCATATATAGTCGTGTACAAAATAGATTCAAATTTAGCTCCTCCATTCCAAAATAATCGTAGTTATAGGATATTCAAGTGTTAAAAATTCAAAAAGAAGCGGATAATTTAATGAGGTTTTCAAACATACGAGGTCAAATTTAACATTGTCTATTTAGGTCAATCCTAAAGGTTCAAGAGTACTCTAAACATGAATGCTTCTGTTTCAAAATTTCGAATGAAGCGCCAAAAGAGTCTCTACTTGCCCGAAACCGCGTGAGACCAATGTTTGGTAGTAGAAGGAAATTACTTTTCTAACTCTGACCCGTGAAACCTACCGGCCCGACGTCCAAAGGTCTAAACCAGGGTAGGTTTGTAGCTTCATCTAGACGCCACGCAACCGCCTCCAAAAACATTCATACACAATGGCCGCCTAAGCACACATGCGCGCGGCCGAAATCGCTCCCGCCCACTATTTGGGACACCTGGCATTACCATCCTACCCCCGACCCGTAGTTGGTCTGAAATTTAAGAGGGGGGCAAAGTTTGTACTTTCCCCAAATTTCAAACAAGCGCGTCCCATCTGTTCAAAAAAGCTAAAAACAAGCGCGTCCCAGACCGAAACATGGTTCTCCCTTAGCTCCCCCCGTCCGATTCCCCATTCATACTCCGTGGGCGCCAAAACTACCTCTCCACCAGCCGCGAAACCACGAAGTCCTCCATCCGCCACCCCATCCCACCCATCAACCGCCGCCCTCCTCCATCATGCCGGAGCCGATACCCCAACATCGTCGTCCACTGCAACCTCAACCGCAACACCCTCCAAGGCTAGTAGTTGAATCCAAGGCCGAGCCTTCCGTACCCGAGCCAGTTCAACCACGCCGTCCTGCGCCTCACCACTGCCGCTCCAACTTCGCCACCATCCACCGCAGCAGAGCTGCTCCTGCTACGCCGTCCTTCACCGCCTCGGATCTGCTTCCTCTCCGTCGACATACGGCCTCGGCAACACCGTCAACAATTTGGCAATGGGTTCGTCCAAGCCTGCACCCTCCTCCAAAACTTCGGTTTTCCGGGCAAAAAGAAGAAGATCGGCGCGACATATCGAGGCGACCACATTGGCAACCGGAAATGGTACTCCTCTTCCCTTATTCGGGCAAATCTTATGTGTTCGCTTGCACGATATTCATCCCATAGAAGACACTAGTTGACCGCTTCTTCTTGATACTAGATGTTCCTAGTAACTCGCGATGCACAAGGTTTTTCCTCATATACTATTTCACCTTAGCTAGAGGTCCGTCGCCCCCTGGATTTCAATTCCTGGTCAGTTGATTCCCAATTAACGGAAGCATTCCCTGGCATAACAGGCGCTAGTCCGCCTATTACACCGGGGAAGTAGTGCCTCAGTGTTTATCTTAGGGGCGTGTGGGGCCTAGAGCTGCTGGCACCAGATCTGGAGGTCGGCCAGGATTAAAGGGATGGCCTGGGGGCGCTGCCAAGCACGGCGGTGGTGTGAGGTCGAGGGGAGGGCAGGGTGGCGGAGGAAGGGGTCTGGGCTGGTGGTCGCTGGTGGTTTGAGAAAGATCGCCAACAATGACTGGCGGGAGGTAGACGAAGGCCATCTGCCTGTTCCTTATAGATCAGACGGTTCATAAAAAATCGACTAACCTATTTATTTTCAGTCGACTGTTATCTTGATAGGACCACATGTGGTGGTGTGCTGGAGGAGTACCTGCATTTCCTGTGCTCATATATTACAAAATCATATGGAGTAGAATCTAATTTTGTTTGCCATGCAATGTTGTAGAGCTATCATATGTATCCTGTCATTTATTTTTTAGACACCTGCTATCTGCTACTTTTACAGTGCACTAGTTCTGCACACACTTCACCCATACTCTCACTGCTGTGTTTTTATGCAAGGTATTTCAGACTCTGCTGCTATGAGAGAAGCAAAAAACAAAAGAGAGAAGTCACTCCAGCGTCCTATGCGGATAGGGTAGACACTTTTAAACCTTATAATAGGTGCAGTGTCAGTAGATGGAGACGGTAAACGTAGCTCTGGAGTTGATGACCTCGCTCATAATGAACCACCATCCCAGGTGCTTGCCTTAACTTCATGGTGCCATATGTGGTTGCATGTTGCATATGGTGTCTAGCTTGTATTAAAAAGGCCGAAGTCGGTCGTTATTAAGATAAGGAAAGATATTTTTTACATGAACCACCATCCCATGAGCACCAGAAGAAAAATAGCTAGTCAGGGCACTGGCCAAGCCAGTGACAAGCCCAGCACAGACAGGCATTACCTAGAAGCCAACTAAAAAGCCACGATGGTGACGAAGCAGCCCGCCTCTCACCAGGCTCTTAGGTCCTAGATGATCATGCTCACCACTCCAACCGGATGTCTAGCTTGTATTGCTTCCAATTTGGTTAAATTGCATCTGCTTAGCTTACACATTATACCTTTGAATATGACATGCCTTCCTGTTTTTGGTACATAGTAGTACATATGTCTATTAACCATGTTCTTACATCAAATTAATGTTCTTGTCTATCCCTCATCAATCACTTATGATGAGGCAGTCAGGCCAGTGGACTACTGTGAGTAAAGATCCTCATTTAAAGAATGCAGCGTCAGCCTCCCGACATGATTCTCAAGAGACAGCAAGGCTAGATGAAGATAGTGAACGTAGCTCTGTAGTTGATTACCGCATTTCCCCTACATTAGCATCGCAGGTTCTTGCTCTAACTTGGCAGTGTGATATGTGGTTGCATGTTGCATATGGTGTCTAGATTGTAATTCTTCCAATCTGGTTAAATTGCATGTGCTATTCTGCTTAGTTTATACATTATACCTGTTAATGTGACATGCCTTCCTATTTTTAGTACATAGTACATCTGTCTATTAAGCATGCCCTTACATAAAACTATTGTTTTTTGTATCCCGCATCAATCAATATGATGAGACACCTTTAGTATATGCAGTGTGATATTAGTTGCATCCTTCATATGATTTATAGCATGCACTGCTTCTAATTTGTTGAAATGTCATTTATGATGGGACGCTTTTAACTTGGCAGAGTCATATTGGTTGTATCTTTCATGTGGTGTCTAGCTTGCATTGCTTCTAATTTGTTGAAATGGTTTCTGCTTAGTTTACACAAACAGTTGTGAATATGACATGCCGTCTTGGTTTTCGTACATATTCCATCCTAGTATCATGTATTTGCCTTACATTAAAGTAGTGATTGTCAGTATCATGCACGAATGAGTTCTGAAGAGTGAATTTTATTGCTTTTTCTTGTTGGTTTTACTTGACAATTCAAAATCAATAAAGCGGAAGGAAGTTAGCAAGGCAGCGGATAAAGGTGCTCCTTCCAAACCGAGGGCCTCTACAGATTCTACTCCTCCATCCCCCCAAGACGATTTCCATGACAACACATGCATAGACACTCAACGTATCTGTGTTGATGATGAGCACGTCTCCCCTAGTACATCCTCACAGGTGCTCCCTCTAACTTGGCACTGTTATATGTGGTTGCATGTTATGTATGATGTCTAGCTTGTATTGCTTCTAATTTTGTTGAATTCCATCTCCTTATTTTACACATTATACTTCTGAATAAGACACGTGTTCCTGTTTCTAGAACATACAATATTTGTCTATCACACCATGTTCTTACATCAATGTACTACTGTTATGTAACCTGCAACAATCACTTATCATAAGACACATTTGACTTGGGAGTGTGATGTAGGTTACATCTCGCATTCTTTCCTAGCTTGTACTACTTCTAATTTGTTGAAATGGCCCTTATGACCAGACAATTTTAACTTGGTAGAGTGATATTCATTGCATATTTCATATGGTGTCTAGCTTTCATTGCTTGTAGTTTATTGAAATGCCTTCTCCTTAGTTTACACATCATAAGATGTGAATATGCAATGTTGTGAATATGCAATGGCACTAATGACGAGAGACCTTTAACTTGGTAGTGTGATGTTGTTTGCATCTTGCATATGATTTATTTCTTGTACTGCTTCACATTTGTTTAAATGCCATTTATGATGAGACACTGTTAACTTGGCAGAGCGATATTTGTAGCATCTTTCATATGGTGTCTACCTTCCATTGCATTGATTCTAATTTAGTGAAATGCCTTATGCTTAGTTTACACATCATAGTTCTGGTTATCTCATGCCGTCCTATTTTTCGTACATATTACATCCTCCTATCATGTGGTTGTCTAACATTAAAGTTCAGTTCGTCTGTATCATGCATCAATTTGTTCTGAAGAACTAAATTGTTATTCGTTTTTCTTGTCGGCTTGACTTAACATGGCACAGAGAAAGAGGAAGCAACACAGATTGACAGGGAACGGGAAGCAGAAGAATCCTGCAGATTCTGCTAGTACTGATGGTGCAATAGAAGGTCAAAGTCCAGCAGAAAATTGTACAAACAAGGTATCCGGTGCTACAGGAGCTGCAGAATAAGCCAAATAGAAACAAATAGCTGCCACCAAGCAAGCAGAGATAGCCCTAGTTGTTGCAACACCTTCCACCGTACCACCAGCTGCACGATTTACTCGTTGGTCAACTCAGCTAGCAGCATGTTCCCAAGCTCCCTTGCCACCTCACACTACTTCCGAAGCACTCTTGACACAAGATGAGTTGGCAAGATCATATGAACTTTGTGAGATTCAACATGAAGAAGGTAGTTGCTGGAGTCAAGTTACAGTTGCATGCTTCTTTATATGTAGTCTCACAGTTTGATGTACACTAACACTTCATATGTTCGTTGTTGGACTCGCACCTAGGTGCAAGAGGAAACAAACATCAGTGATAATGCTCGATAGGTTAACTAAATCTAGAGGAGGAAGAATGGAGATCCATTTTGAGGCAGGTTTAAAAAGGCCACGTGATGCTAGCCAAGTTAGTATCAGAGGCAACGGTTGCCATTTGGTGTCATGTACCTATCCTCCCAACATGGATTCAGTACAGGAATGACAAAGACGAAACCCAGTTCAACACCTTTCTCAACCATTTATCTGTAAGTATTGTTATGTATGGAAACTAGTAATATCGTCTTGCTCTGTGAGACTACCATAATTTTCAACAGATGATGTTCAAGCTGGATAGCCAAGATGATGCAACCAGACAAGCTTGCACCCATGTTCTCAAGTCTGCTCTGCGACAGTATCAGTATAACTTGAGGAAAACTCACTTTGAAGGCAAGGCTAACAGTGAACATGCCCAAACATCTCCAGTGGAAAATATATCAGATGAAGACTAGAGAGGCCCCGTTAAACACTGGTCTGATCCAAAGTATCAGGTATATTATATATATGTGATCAAATCACATGTTGAAGTCCTATTTACGCATGTGCCACACAAATCTATCTTCTTGTAGGTGAACTATTCAAAGAACAAGGCCAACCGTATGAAAGTGAAATTCCAACAGACAATAGGATCTCGTAGCTATATTGCACACTGCGAGGCTCTTGTAATTAGCTGTTGTGTCACTCTTTTCGCTCTACCATATTATTAGATCTATATTGACTTGTTCCAAATGCAGCGGAAAGCCCGCAAGGACCAAAAAGTACCTGAACCAAATGCTGTGGAAATCTTCAAGGACTGTCACACCAGCAAGACGAAGGGCATGACTACATGAGTCAAAGCCGTTGTTGTAAATCCTTAATCCTCATGCCTTTTAACTACTACATACTCTGACTCGTTCCTTGAACTACATGGTTTGCAACCAATGTATATTACTCTTTTCAATTTTTTACACAATTGTCTTAGCGTATCATTGCACCTTACAAGGTTCAAAAGAGAGAAGTGATGTTCCTTTGATCTTGACCTGTAATCTAGTTCCGTGCCGGACTTGCCCACACAACGTTACAATTGTATGTTTGTCTGTTCTCAATCGTACTATAAACTTTGTCTCTTTATCCTTAGCTGTCAATACAATGTGAAGAAATAGACAATACATTAGCCATGGTACATGGTCATATGTTTGGAACCTGGTTTTATTATATACTTTGTAGTAAAATACAACTAATATTTTACATGGGTTCACCAGAATAAGTTATGTATGTAGACCAAAGCTATTTTGTTTGGTTTTGCTGCCTCCTTAATATCTTCAGTTCTGGTACTACTAATTTAAAAACTCAACTTTTCAGCAAGCTATGGAAAATAATGGTGGAACCGCCACCTTTTGAAGGTGACGAGGCAACTATAACCGCAATGTCAGCTCTTGATGCAGTGGGTCAGTACCTGTCCACTAACAGTGCCAAAAGCACGTTCTTGCGTAATACTGGGTTGGTTGTTAAGGCAATCTCATCCAAACTGCCTCATGATCAAGATATACAAGCTCAAAACAATGTTATATCTGCGCTCCAGACACAAGTCCATTCCCTAACAGAGACCCTTTGTGAAACAAGGATAGACATTGTTTGATGTTGTCAAGATATGCATGGTTTTGAAACCAGACTATCAAACATTTTCTATGTTGTTCAGGAGCCTAGGAGAAATGAAGGCGAAGGTTATGGTGCTCCATCGGACAATACATCATGAAAACGTAATAGTCAGGTCAAATGAACTGAGCTTCTGAACTTCTGGTGGTGCATTTATCTGCCAGACTGTTAATTTTTATGCCAACCTTCCTTTTGTTTTATAGTTGTAATTTGTTTTGTTGCGATACAAAATTTGTTCTTAACGTGCAGCCACCGGCTGAAGAAAATAGCAAGCCATTTTTGTATAGTGTAGGGTGTTCCCTAGATTTGCACTAGTGGCAATCTTTGATGCCCAGTGGATGTAATATGTGCAATCGCCTTAATAGCCTAGCGTTAGTTTCAGGCTTATTTATTTCCTAGTCTTCTATTTCCCTAGTTTTCCAGTGGCTGCAACAACCATGGGCCACATACGGCCCATGGTAACCTTGACCCTGCTACGGGACGTAGGATCCATGGGCCTCCTACGGGCCGTCGATAAATGGGCCTCCAACAGGGCCGTAGAATCGGTGGGCCTCAGGCCGTCGGATAAATGGGTCAACATGGGCTGTAAACGGGCGTAATTGGTATCGGCCCAGCACGATAATAGGCCGTTAACAGGCTGGAGGATAGCAAAGGCTTAATTTTGTCACATGCATAACGTGTCATTAATGGGCCAGAATATAGGACGGGCTGGAAACAGCGCAACGGGTAACATGCCATAAACGGGCCGATTCTTGCCACGGGCCGAATTTGGCCAATTAGGGGAACATGCCAGTAATGGGCCGGAAGTAATTGAGGGCCGGAAAGGAGCCCAAGAACATATGGGCCATCAGTAGGCCGAAAGCTAACACAGGATGGAAACGGCCCATGTGAATCATGGGCCGTTAACGGGTACAAAGAAATTTACTGTTCATTATGGGCTAGAGTAACCGTGGGCCTCTAAAGGGCCTAAAGATACGAAGGCCTCATATGGGCCGAAAGACGTCATGGGCCATACGTGGGCTGAAAGTGAAATGGGCTGGTGTTATATTCGACGGCCCACATGATGTTGTTGGGCCGATTTCGGGTAGGCCCTAACTGGTCGTGAGTTACCGGGCCGCAAAATGGGCTATTTGCAAAGAGACCGTTAACAGGATTTTCATGGGCCAGCCCGCTAACTTTGGACTAACTAAAACGAGCCAGCCTTTGTAAGCTAAATGGGCCAATGGTGAGCCATCGCACGTCTCGACATATCATAGGCGCCTATCTGACCCACTGACGAGTTGACACGTGTTTCCTCCGGCCAATCAGCATTTTACACGTGGAAATTTCCCATTGGTCCAGGCTGTTAACGGGTTACCAGATCCAAAACCAGACCCAATAGCTTAATGGCGACCCGTTACGGTGGATGCCACATGTCGGTCACCCTTGACGAAAGCACCTCTGTGATGCACGATTTATCATCATGGAAGTGGACACTTCCGTGATGATAATTTGGGTAATGTCATGGAACGCTTCTACGACAGCACAGGTATGACTATCTTGATTCTGTCAGTACATGCATGACAGAAAACATGACCTACTGTGACAAACACATATCATCACAGAAGTGTCTTTTTTGTAGTGAATAACGCAGTTGATGTAGTCGAACCTCTTCACTATCCAACCGATCCAAGTACCGAACGTACGTCACCTCCATGTTCAGCACATGTTCAGCATGATGACATCCGTCGAGCTCTTGATCCAATTGAAGACGAGGGAGAGTTCCATCAGCACGACGGGGTGGCGACGGTGATGATGAAGTTACCGGCGCAGGGCTTCTCCTAAGCACTACGACGATATGACCGAGGTGTTGAACTGTGGAGGGGGTAATTGCACACGGCTAAGAGATTGTCTGTTGTGCTATTGGGGTGCCCCCTGGCCATGTATATAAAGGAGGGAGGGAGAGAGGAGGCCGGCCAGGAGGGGCACGCCGGGGGGCGGGGGGGGGGGGGGGGTCCTACTTGGACTCCTAGTCCAAGCAGGACCCCCCCTTTTCCTTTCTTCCACCAGAGGGAAAGGAATGAGGGGAGAAGGAGAAGGAAGGAGGGGGCCACACCTCCACCCCTTGTCCAATTCGGTTTCGTCAGGGGGAGGCGCGCCACCTCGTGGCCCTTCTTCCCTCTCTCCGCTAAAGCCCACTAAGGCCCATTAACTTCCCCGGGGGGTTCCGGAAAAATGCACGAACCACTCGAAACCATTCCGATGTCCAAATGCAACCTTCCAATATATGAAGCTTTACCTCTCAACCATTTCGAGACTCCTCGTCACGTCCGTGATCTCATCCTGGACTCCAAACAAACTTCGTTCATCAATTCACATAACAAATAATACAAGTCATCATCGAACATTAAACGTGCGGACCCTACGGGTTGAAGAACTATGTAGACATGACTGAGACACATCTCCTGTCAATAACCAATAGCGGAACCTGGATGCTCATATTGGAACCTACATATTCTATGAAGATATTTATCGGTCAAACCGCATAACAACATATGCCATTCCCTTTGTCATCGGTATGTTACTTGCCCGAGATTCGATCATTGGTATCATCATACCTAGTTCAATCTCATTGCCGGCAAGTCTCTTTACTCATTCCATAATGCATCATCCCGCAACTAAGTCATTAGTCACATTGCTTGCAAGGCTTATAGTGATGTGCATTACCGAGAGGGCCCAGAGATACCTCTCTGATACTCGGAGCGACAAATCCTAATCTCGATCTATGCCAACTCACCAAACACCATCGGAGATACCTGTAGAGCATCTTTATAATCACCACGTTACATTGTGACATTTGATAGCCCACAAGGTGTTCCTCCGGTTTTCGAGAGTTGCATAAGCTCAAAGTCAAAGGAACATGTATAAGGCCCTATTTGGTTCGGCTGTGGATTTCTAAAAGCAGCTGTGAAAAATCTGTTGTGAAAAAATAGCTGTGGAGAATCTGATGTGAAAAAGATGTAGGTCATTTGGCAAACCAGCTGATACAACTTTTTCAGGTTTTGGCCCACAGCGAAATCAGATTTTGGAAAGCATGTCCTGGGCTGCTTCCGCTTTTGGTTCAGATTTTGACAGCGGATTTCTGGAATCAGATTCTGCTGGGTTCGCCCTTTGGTTCAGATTCTGTTGCGCGGTAGCGGAATCCGTCAATAAAAGCTGAACCAAACAGGGCCTAAGTCATGAAGAAAGCAATAGCAATAAAATTAAACGATCATTATGCTAAGCTAATGGATTGGTCTTGTCCATCACATCATTCTCTAATGATGTGATCCCGTTCATCAAATGACAACACATGTCTATGGTCAGGAAACTTAACCATCTTTGATTAATGAGCTAGTGAAGTAGAGGCATACTAGGGACACTCTGTTTATCTATGTATTCACACATGTACTAAGTTTCTGGTTCATACAATTCTAGCATGAATAATAAACATTTATCGTGATATAAGGAAATATAAATAACAACTGTATTATTTCCTCTAGGGCATATTTCCTTCACACTAAACTATCAAGTGGTCATCATACCGAGCTTGTCAAATGTTCATAACGTCTGCATCTGCTCCTTTAACATGTCTGTCACCTAGCGGTGCATCAAGGACATAATTCTTCTCTGCATCAATGAGGATAATCCTTAGATCACGGACCTAGTCTGCATCATCGCTACTATCATCTTTCAACTTAGTTTTCTCTAGGAACATATCAAAAAATAGGGGAGCTACAACGCGAGCTATTAATCTACGACATAGATATGCAAATACTATCAAGACTAAGTTCATGATAAATTAAGTTCAATTAATCATATTACTTAATAACTCCCACTTAGATAAACATCCCTTGAGTCATCTAAATGATCACGTGATCCAAATCACCTAAACCATGTCTGATCATCACGTGAGATGGAGTAGTCATCATGGTGAACATCTCTATGTTGATCATATCTACTATATATGTTCGACCTTTTGGTCTCTAGTGTTCCGAGGCCATGTCTGTACATGCTAGGCTCGTCAAGTTTAACCCCAGTATTCTGTGTGTGCAAAACTGTCTTGCACCCGTTGTATGTGAACGTAGAGCCTATCCCACCCGATCATCACGTGGTGTCTCAGCATGACGAACTGTCACAACGATGCATACTCATGGAGAATACTTATACCTTGAAATTTTAGTGAGGTGTCATCTTATAATGCTACCGCCGTACTAAGCAAAATAAGATGCATAAAAGATAAACATCACATGCAATCAAAAATATGTGACATGATATGGCCATCATCATCTTGTGCCTTTGATCTCCATCTCCAAAGCACCGTCATGATCTCCATCTTCATCGGTTTGACACCTTGATCTCCATCATAGCGTCGTGGTTGTCCCGCCAACTATTGATTCTACATTTATCGCTAACGCATAGTGATAAAGTAAAGCAATTACATGGCATTTGCATTTCATACAATAAAGCGACAACCATAAGGCTCCTGCTAGTTGCTGATAACTTTTACGAAACATGATCGTCTCATACAATAATGTATATCACATCATGTCTTGACCATATCACATCACAACATGCCCTACAAAAACAAGTTAGATGTCCTCTACTTTATTGTTGAAAGTTTTACGTGGCTACTACGGGCTTCTAGCAAGAACCATTCTTACCTACACATCAAAACCACAACGGTGGTTTATCAAGTTTGCTGTTTTAACCTTCAACAAGGACCGGCCGTGGTCAAATTTGATTCAACTAAAGTTGCAGAAACAGACACCTGCTAGCCACCTTTATGCAAAACTACTTGCATGTCTGTCGGTGGAACCGTCCTCATGAACGTGGTCATGTAAGGTTGGTCCGAGCCGCTTCATCCAACAATACCACTGAATCAAAATAAGACATTGGTGGTTAGCAGTATGATGATCACCGCCTACAACTCTTTGTGTTTTACTCGTTCATATCATCTACGCATAGACCTTGCTCGGATGCCACTGTTGGGGAACGTAGCATCCAATTTCAAAAAAATTCCTACGCTCATGCAAGATCTATCTAGGAGATGCATAGCAATGAGAGGGGGAGAGTGTGTCTATGTACCCTCGTAGATGGTAAGCAGAAGCATTTGACAACTCGGTTGATGTAGTCGAACTTCTTCTCGTTCTAACTGATCAAGCACCGAATGTACGGCACCTCCGAGTTCTGCACATGTTCAGCTCGATGACGTCCCTCGAACTCTTGATCCCGCAAAGTGTCGAGGCAGATTTCCATCAGCATGATGGCATGGTGACGGTGATGGTGAAGTGATCCGCGCAGGGCTTCGCCTAAGCACTACATGAATATGACCGGAGGCGTAAACTGTGGAGGGGGGCGCCGCACACGGCTAACAATGTTTGTTGTGTGTTCTAGGCGCCCCCTCCCCACATATATATAGGTGGGAGGGGGAGGGGGCAGCCATGGGGTGCCCCAAGTTGGAGGAATCCTACTTGGGGGCCTTGTCCAATTAGGCCCACCCTCTCGGTGTCAAAACCGGCGGATCTCGGGTAGGGGGTCCTGAACTATGTGTCTGAGGTTGATGGTAACAGGAGACAGGGAACACAATGTTCACCCAGGTTCGGGCCCTCTTGATGGAGGTAAAACCCTACATCATGCTAGATTAATATTGATGAGTATGGGGGTTACAAGAGTTGATCTACCACGAGATTGTAATGGTTAAAACCCTAGAAGTCTAGCCTATCTGATTATGAATGTCTCTACGGACTAAGCCCTCTGGTTTATATAGACACCGAAGGGGACTAGGGTTATACAAAGTCAGTTACAGAGAAAGGAATCTTTATATCCGAACGCCAAGCTTGCCATCCATGCCAAGGAGAGTCCCATCCGGACACGGGTGAGAGTCTTCGGTCTTGTATCTTCGTAGCCCATCAGTCCGGCCCATGTCCAACAGGCAGGACGCTCGAGGACCCCTTAGTCCAGGACTCCCTCAGTAGCCCCTGAACCAGGCTTCAATGACGACGTGTCCACCGCGCAGATTGTCTTCGGCATTGCAAGGCGGGTTCCTCCTCCGAATACTCCAACACAGTCTTCGAATACGACTAACATGTCCAGATCTGCAAAACAAGTACCACACACCACCGCAGAGAGTATAATATTTCATGAGTCCAGTCTACTGAGAACTCTCTTTTTTTGGTAACGTGATATCACGTCCCTGCCCGGTTACTATTTTGAACCGTTTTTAGTCTGTCGTTCCACGTTTCGAGATGCGGTTTTACTAGCACGTCTTGTCGAAGCAAAGATCGTGTCCCCTTATTACGGGATTCTCATCAATACGGGCGTGGGTATCCCAACCATTTTGTTGGCACGATTCCTTAAGAATAGGCAGGCTTTAAGGCCCAGGAGGAGGCGTTCGATATTCATCGCTTTTATAAAAGGGCTACGACCTGGCTTTCTTCTTTACGCCAAACCTTTCCTCAACCTATCCAACCTCGAGTTTCTACATCCAAGGTTCAAACTAATTGCTTCGAGCTTCCCCGTCATGTCAGGACATAGCCTTCAAGGCCGGTGGGTGGCTTCCCCTACCATAGAGGAGGATATTGCGAAGCTCCGGGCGGCAAAGTACCTGACCACGGAAATCTCCCATAGGCTCCCTCCTCAAGGGCAGATTATTCCTACTCCCAGATCCGACGAGAGGGTCGTATTCATCTCCCACTTCCTCTGAGGGCTAGGGTTCGCTCTTCACCCCTTCGTTCGAAGGCTCATGTTTTATTACGGGCTAGAGTTTCACATTCTAGCCCCGGACTCTTTTCTTGTCACCTTGGCGTTCATCGTCATGTGCGAGGCCTTCCTCCGTATTCCCCCACACTTCGGCTTATGGCTCAAGACCTTTAATGTGAAGCCGAAGGTGATCGAGGGGAAGCAAGCGGAGTGTGGTGGCACTACGGTGAGCAAGCTCACCAATGCCCTCTGGCTAAAAGGATCCTTCACGGAATCTTCCAACTTATGGCAACGGGACTGGTTTGACATCACTGAACCCCGTGGTACCAAGTGGGCAGCTACACCTGCGTTCCGATCCGGCTCTCCAATTCAGCTCGCACCATGGATTAACAAGGGGCTAGATTGGGGATCAATCAACGAAGTGCAGACTCTACAGAGCCGCTGTAACATCCCAAAATTCTAAAATTTGGAATGTTATATTAAATAAATAGCTTTGATTGATTGTTTGATTGCTTGGGTGAAATTGAGTGAAATTTGAAACTTTTTAAAAGTTAAATGAGAGGGAATAAAAGGACTTTCCCAAACTTTCATTTTGCTTTTATGATCTCCATGAATTCAAATTTATTTTCAAATACAAAACCCTAGAGTGAAGATGAAATGACTTCTTCCATTTAAATAAATGAAAAGGGTTTTTTGAAAAGATTTGAATTTCATTTGAAAATATTTCAAATTCGAAAACTTTATGCAACTGAATGATTTTCATGAGAGAAGATAAAATGACTTCTTCAAAACATATGAAATTTGAGTTGGGAGTTTCAAAGAATCAAATTTAAAGTCCCTTCGAAATTATTTTCAATTTCGAGTTATTTGGGTTTCATTCGAATTATTTTTCTCCAAAAACTAAAATATATAGAAATTATGGTAAAATGATTCCCTATATTGGAAAAATGGAGAGAAATAAATTTGAAGTTATTTTGGTATTTTAAAATATTTTCATTTGATTTTTAAATAAACTAGTAGCACTATTTGATTTATTTAAATTTTTGCGGAACCTATTTGCCGCAAAAAAATATGTTCATATTTTAGGAAATTGTTTTCTGAAAATTTTGATATATACTATGCCTATATAAAATTTTATTTTACTTTCGTTATTCGGTTTTCCTTCTGTTTCTATTTTAAAAAGAAACTGTACGTACGGCCCATAATTATTTGTCGCCCACACACATAACATAGTGGCAGCGGGCGCCTCATCTTATTTTGTTTTCTCATAAATGGGCCAGGCCCAGCCAGCCATAATCCTTTCTAGTTTTTTTCTTTTGTTCTTTAGCCAAAAAAACTGCAGGGCGCAGTGTACGTCTGCGGCCGGCCCGTGTTGCTTCTTAGCCGATGCGGTTCCTCTTTTCTTTTCTTTTCGTCTACTTTTAGTCCCACAGTACCTACTCTTTGTCCCCTAAACCTCTTTTCCACCTATAAATATAGACCCATAGAGCCTCCAAAAATCATCCGATTCGGGTTAAATCAATATTTTGGTTTGACTAGATTCATTAAAAAAAGTATTTTTCTCCTCTCCAACGGGACTTCTGAAAATTGTCTCTTCTCTCCGAAGTTGTCTTTTCTCTACCTTATAAAGGTATCTTTCTTCGTTTTTTATACTTCCATATTTTATTATTTCTAGACTAGTACGGTAGAATAATTAGATTATCAATTAGTCTCTGTATTTATACATTATACTTAGAATTATTTAGCCATAGTTATTTTTCTTTCATAAAACAACTTGACCCTAATTTTTCAAATATCAACTTTTTACTCGTTCATCCAAATTAGATGAAACCAGCTCCTATAGTTTTGTCTTGTTTTCACCTATCCAGTGAAGCTGTCACATCAACTTTTTGAAATTTTGAAATTTCAAATTTTTTTCAGATTCATATTCAAACTTCTTTTGATCATAACTTGAGTTTTGTAACTCCGATTTTGATTCTTTTTGCAAATCGAAGCTCTTGACCTAAACTTTCTGATAAGGCCAAATTCACCCAATTTTGTTACTATTAGAAATTGTTTTATGTTGCAAGAGTTGATTGCTTGTTTTCAAAGTTTTCCGAAGTCTTTTCTTGGATTCTTCTGAATGAGTGCTTATGTATGCAATTGCTTGCTTAGGATAGATTGAACGGAGTGTGACGAGTAGAACTATCAGGAGTTATGAGTGCGAATCATCTTCATCAACTATACAAGGCAAGTTCACACTTTGATCATACTCTTCATACCCAGTTTTTATGCATTAGTTACAACCCTCAAACATTGCATGGTTAGGATTTGATAATATGCGGGTATTGGGAAGTAGTTGATGAGGTAGGAACCTATTGTCTTGCATTCAAACCCCGGGTGTTACTACGTTATGCTTATACTGCTATGCTATGCTAGTAGACGTGGTTTGGTTTGAGTGATCCATGACAGAAGTGAGAGTTATTTTTAATTAATGGTTAAACTTAAGGTGGCTACTTTAATACACATCTGGGTGGATTGGTTGGAGTACCCTGGGGATATACCAGTGCTTTGCCCGGACACCTGGGGATAATCCAGTGTTGTCCAAGGAGATCCCGGGGTATCTGTGTGATCATGCTATGGAATGCCACCCAGGCTCAAAGGGGTCATAAGATTATTCATGCTAGAAACTTCTGTGTGCAGCCACAAGCCATTATGGGCTCTGGCATAGTTAAGTAAGTTGTGGGAATCCTTTCCATGATGGGCTAGCAGATGTAGGGGATTGTAGGTGTACCGGCCTATCTATCGGTTAAGGGGACCTCTTCAAAAAGACTGTGTCTCGATCATCCGTTTCTCAAACATCATGCAGTGCGAGAAATTCAACAGAGGAGATCGAGTCTTGTGGGGAAAAGTGCGCAAACCTCTGCAGAGTGTACAAACTAATCATGATTAGCCGTCTCCCCGGTTATGGACATCTTGAGTATCTGGTACTTGAATTACTGATTTGATTTCATCACTTTACTTAATTAATTTGTTGGGTTATAATTATTTATTTTGGGATTGAGTTGGAGGAACCTTCTCAATAATTTCAACCAATTTTGTAGTTAAATAAAATAATTCCTTTGTTGTAGGAAAAAATTAGCTTTATGAAAATGTTAAACTTAGAGCCTCCACCAGCCAAATATGCATGTAGCGATAGCCATTATTCAGCATTGCTCTACAGTGTGAATTTGCTAGTACATTCAATGTACTGACCCTTTGTGGCTGCAACGTCTCATGTTGCAGGATTATCTTACGACGAGTAAGTGATACGTTGGGGTTACAATTTCTACACTCAACTTTGCCGTTGGTGTTGATGGGAATCCACAACCTTATTGGTACTTCCGCTATTTGGATTGAGGTAATGGTATTTACGTTACTTTATACATGTGATTTACCTATGTTATAAATCCTCGAGTACTAGGTGTGTCAGCATACTGATCCAGGGATGACACTTATGCATAGAGATTTGTCTGTTTGAGGTCAGATCGCTACAAGATGGTATTAGAGCACATGTTAACTGTAGGACGTGACCCCTAGAAACTAGCAAGCCCATAGGAATGATTTTCTCTACAAATCTATTTTCAAAAGGATCTTTTACCTCTCTCCTCTTCTAAGCTTTATCAAATATTCCCTTTTAGTTGGACAATACCCTTTCCCCTTTTGACCACGCGAGGATTCAGCTGATGAGAACACTCCGAGAAGATATCAGACAACTAAAACCACTTCTGAATGAAGAGGATCTTACCGTGCATTATAATAATGGAAACTACAATGGTTGAAGACTCCGAAGACTAGGAGAATTTGAAGGCTCTGAAGAATTTCTAGATTTGTATGACCTAGGAAAGCTACCCTTATGGAACTTGTCGGACTATTGAAGCTGTCAATACCCGAGATCAAGGTGTGTCGGAGAAAGACTAGAACATGGAGAGTTAAAAACTTGTTGTTTTTGTCAAGAAAACCCTAAGGCAGGAGATATCAATTATTGAAGATAGCTCATGGCAATGCCAAGGGCAGAAACACGGTTATCCGTGATGTCATCGCCATTGATACTATGGTCACCATGCTGACTTAAACATGCATTTCTTCAGAATGATTGGATGGTAGAAGGCTGATGAGGCATCTGTCAGCAAAGGATGTGGTTTTAACCTTAGCCAGTGTATCGCCAGGATCTGGAGTATTACATCAAGAATTTTAAGATGGACTTTCAGGAAACCGTATTTGACAAGTATTTTGTGAAAAAAATCAGGACCTAGAAGCTGGAAGTAGCCAAGCTGGAGGAGTAAAACCTCAAGACACCGGAGATTCGTCAGGAACTGAAGGACAGTAGGACCAGGGTTCATGCCAAGGATGTTGAAAACCAGAAGTTTGAATGCAACTCTAGAAATATTAAAGGACGTCATGAGAGACTTCGCGTCAACAGAGTTGATCTGGCAAAAGAACTTGAGAAGAACAAGCACGATCAGAGGAAGCCACCGAAGACATGAACAAGACTTGAAGAGTTTGGCAACCTTGAAGATTTATTGACCGTTAGAAGACCAAACCCCTGCTATACGCTTACGTTAGATGCGGCATTTGTGAGCTGTCATTTGTTTGTTGTTTTTCCGACAGCCACAAAATAAAATCTGTCTTTTCAAAACTATTGGTTGCATTGTGTGTATCCCTCTCTATCTCTCTTATCTCACCCCAAAACCTCTGGACCCAATAGAGGATGAATGGAGATGAACTCACATTTCTCGGACCGATAAGTCAATTGGAGACGGACCGAGGGATTCAGAACATGGATGGTCATATGAAGAATAACCCTATAGTCGAAAAGGATATGACCCAACATGCTCTTCAGTACTTTGAAAGAGGTGATGCTACTTGGTGGAGGATGTACCAAACCATCAATGGATGGCAGGGACTAACCACTTGGAAAGAATTTAAGCTGACTTTGCAAAAGTCTCGGCTTGTGTCCCAGAAGCTGAAGCCTTATGAAAATGATGTGAAGAAACCTTGTGGATGCAAGCTTTGTGGAGAAATTGGACACAACCATAAAGGACACAAGGATGAATGACCTAATTGTGAAGGAAGACACCCAGCTGAAGAATGCCTAACTAGGCATATTACTTGTTTCTTGTGTGAAGGGACTATCCACTACCCTGCTCAGTGTCATATTTACCCCAGGGTGCAAAGAACCATCCAACAGAAAAAAGAAGCAATGAAAGGAGCCCTCATGGAAATTTTAGAAGAAACTGTGATGAAGGAAGATGTGGAGGACACACCCGAAGAAAACCTAATTAAACCATGAAACAAGTCATGCTATTCATGTGGAGAAGGACACATCTCCCAAAATTGTCTGAATGGGGATCTAGTAGAATTCCCGACACAAGAAGTAGAGTATGACCCACAGGAAATAGAAGCCCTGATTGGAACGGAAAAGTCCAGGAAGAGAAGTAGATTGGATTCCAGGAAGGACCTGAGTCATATCACCTGATGCAGGTGCAAGGAGTCGGGGCACTACTTCAGCAGTTGGCCAAAAAGGAAACCTCGAGACTTGTCAGAACTAATATGTTTTCGTTGTAATGAAGCAGGGCACTTTGCCAGAGATTGTCCCAAGGAGAAGTAGACTTGTGATAATTAGTTGTGTTTGTGAGAAGTATAGTAGTAGTAGTGAGAACATTTTCCTTTATATTGAGGCGATGAGTTAAGGCATGTACTGGAAATGCAAGAGATTGTAGTCATTGGAGAATCAATGAAGTTAGCTTTGTTGGTACCGAATTGGATTTTATGAGTTGTTACTATATGAAGAAAGATTTTGACCATTTTCGAGGATATGAGAAATGTGGTCTATGTATGAATTTGTGCATTTCACGGGCGGTAGTACCCCGTGAGGACACTTGATCCTGGAAAGGATAATGATATTCCATGGAGTGGAATTCGGACAAAATAAGTACGATTTTGTCTCGATATGTGGGATACCCCCAAGAATAAGAATGGATGAAGTAGTATTGGATACTAGTCGTCAACCCGTGCATTCGCACGGTCTGGTTATGTATTATGTTGTTTCAATCTATATTATGAACAACTTTGGTTTTATGATATTAACCACTATACTTGATATGTTAGTGAAGCATATAAGTTTAGAAACATAGAGATTTACAAATGGAGGTATGCATAAAGTTATATGAAATTAGAATATAAAGCCACCAAAGTAATATGTTTCTATAACATAATATCACATTATATTGCTGAAAGTTTACTACATGAAGAGAAACTCATGCATGGAAAATAATATCATAATAATATGTTTGTCGGTCTCACTTGGGAAGGATGTAGAGCTGCCTAATACACTGCTTATTTCCTCCTGCATAGGGTGTGAATTTTTTACATGTAACTATTTAAATTATATTTAAACAACCCATCTTCCAGATAGTTGATCAATATGACTTTCATTTTCCTAAATATTTTTCATGTATGCTTATTTTATATCGAATGACATATGGTAATGGAATTATAAAACACAGGCAATAGAATAGTAGAATCTTTATGTCACATTTGATAGTCAATGGATGACAGATATAAAACGTGTAGGTAAACTCCTCTAACTACGACCCATATAGTACTATATAGAACATTATTCAAAATATGGTCGGATGATAATCTTATAATCGTATATTTTCTTTGTGAATGTTTAGATATTGAATTTTAGAATATCAAAGTAAAATACTTTTACTTAAAAGGTGGCATTTTCTCATCCCCATAGAAAATAATTAGCCTTTTTGTCGAACTTCTTCGAAGAATTTATGGAATTCTTAACTTTAATGCATGGGATAGTTAATTAATTTTGCATTTGATCCTATATTATTAACATAGAACCGTGTTTTTTGTACAATTATATTTGAAAGAACCATCTTTTCATACCAAATTTATTTGAAATAATTGAGTAATGATAATAGTTGGTAAATAATTGATTACTGAAAATAGTTGGTAAACCATTCAAAATAATTGAGTAATGAAAATAGTTGGTAAATAAAAAGCATACCTCATTCAAGTTATTTAAGAAACTATGTAATGATTCAACAAATAAGTTGTAATTACACAGAAGGCACAACTTAGTGTATTTCGAATTTGAAGAGCGTCACAACTTCAAGAAAGCCTTTTGTTGAACATCATAGAAAAACCTACGCATAAAACTATTTATTTTAGTCGAACAAAATATTCAAATATGTGTAAAATTGAAATCTCGATCGTAGATAGTGCAGATGTTGTTCACCAGAGATGATAGTACTATTTGAAAATTTTACTTTCAAGTTTAGTTACAGACTACATGTCAATGTTGCATTGTTATTAAAGAAATGTGCCCAGATGAGTGGTCTATTTTTCCTTATGTATAAATTTCTCTTGGTTGCTGTGTTACAGGGGTTAACCTTTATGAGGGCTCGCTCATTTCCATCATTAATTTTGCAGCAGTCCAGTTAAAATTAAAACTTTGAATTAGGGATGGCGGAGCTAACATAGAGGCGCTGACCCCAATGGAACTTCGAAATTTCTAGCATAGAGCTGAGCCATAAAAATAATTAGAGCTTCATCCTTGTTGGTCTTGTATAACGACTTATATTCATAGGCACCAATTTAATATAGACCAATTCCAATCAGAGAAATTGTTCTATTCTTCATCTAGGAGAGAGGAAAAAAGAGAACTTACTAAAACACAGAATAATAATTTCCCTACTACATTAAATACAAAAACATATGTCATCATGCATCGATCCTCACAACGTTCTATATTCGTCCTTGGCCATGACGTACTGCACCCATGCAAGTAAAAATTTGTGTACGTCATCCCACATATATGGTCAAAGTGGATGATAGAAATTAAGGAGACAATCGGAAACGTGGGTTAGTAGCAGGCATGGTGCACATAAAAATTAGAAATCTAGCACACAAATTAAAATTAATGTTTTGAATACAGTAATGGCGGAGCTGACATAGTGGCATTGGGGTCAGCTGACCCCAATGGAACATTGAAATGTAGCATAGAGCTGAGCCATAAAAACAATTCTTGCTTCGTCCATTTTGCTGGTAGTCATAGACGCCCATTTAATATAGACCAGTTCCAGTCAGAGAAATTGCTCTACTCTTCATCTAGTATAGAGACAAAGCAAACTTAGTAAAAAATAGAATAATAATTCCCCCACTAACATTAAATACAAAAACTAATCCCGTCAGGCATCGGCCCTCACCATGCTCTATATTCAACCTTGCCATGACGTACTGCAATTGTGCAGGTAATAACTTTTTGTGTGCCATGACACATATATGCTGAAAGTGGAGGATAGAAATTGCGGAGACACTGGAAAACATGGATTAGTAGCCATCATGGTTATTAGGAGAGCGAATGAGAAAAACAAATACGTATGTATTGAATGAATGACCAAAACAAAGCCACAATATAGGCAAATGCATCCCCATATGCTTAGCATCATCTATGTAAAGCTGCCATATATGTGTCTTTAAGTACCTACAGTTAGACACATGGAACTCGAGTCCTCATCCATGTACGCGGCAAATCTGCATGTATGGATTGATCCACGCTGGTGACTATATTTGAAGTCCAAACTTAGTGACCTGCTGTCTTGTTGTCGAAAAAACTATGCATACTGGAAAGACAAATTCGTTAACAAATCTAAAAGCATCATACTTCATAGGTACCTACATGGAGTTGTGTACATCATGCTTGGAGACGTGAGATAAATCCATGCACCAAGGATGAGATTGAGACACAATTAGTCAAATTATTATCCATGAACTGCCTGCCGCTCTTAGCCAGTCCACCACTTGGACAGCCTGCCGGAATTAGTCAGATTATACCTGTACGACCAGTTCGCTCAGTACGACTACGATTCTTCTGAAGTTTATGTACAGGACGAAGGTGGCCTCCTTGCCATGGCGCAACTGCGGGCACTCCTCGACCTCCTACTGTACTCGTCGAGCGAGGAGCGTTGCCCTGGCCTCCACGGCATCCTTGCCTTCGAGTAGGTCGCCAAAGCTGTTGAGGATCATGCCGAAGTGCCACCGATCGCTTTGTTTCCTTGACGTCGTATCTCACCAGGAACTCGTCAGCTCATGCACATAGAAATAGGAGAAGAGGCAAGGCTGAGAGGAGCAATGTAACATCGCAAAATTCTAAATTTTGGAATGTTATATTAAATAAATAATTCTGATTTGTTTGTTTGATTGGTGAGTCATTGATTGTGTGAAATTGAGTGGAATTTGAAACTTTTTGAAAGTTTAATGAGAGGGAATGAAATGACTTTCCTAGGCTTTCTTTTTGACTTTTGATCTCCGAGGATTCAAATTCATTTCATCATCATAACTCTAGAGTGAAGATGACACGACTTCTTCCAATTGAAAAGGGTTTTTGAAAAAGAATATTTGAATTCCATCTGAAAGTATTTCAAATTCATAAACTTTATGCATCTCAATGATTTTCATGAGCGAAGATAAAATGACTTCTTCAAAGTATATGAAATATGAGTTGGAAGTATGAAGAAAGGTTTGAAGATGGTTTGAATTTTTTTAATTCAAAACCATTTGGAGTTATTTGGTTTATTTCGAATTAGGTTCCTCCAAAATTAAACTATATGGAAAATAGGGTAAAATGATTCCCTACATTATAAAAATGGAGAAAATTTAGTTTGAAATAATTTTGGTATCTTAATGTAATTTTATTTGAATTTTAATTGCATCAGTAGCACTTTTTGATTTATTAGAATTTATGTGAATTTTATTTCACCATGTAAAAATGTTCATGTTGTAGGATTTATTTTTCCGGTCATTTTGATATATAATATGTCTATATAAAAGTATTATTGTTTTTCCTTTATTTAGTTTTCTTGTCTATGCTTTAAAAAAAATAGCCGAAGCCAACGGACCAAGGGCCCACCTAACTTTCTCTCTCTCGCTCTCCCTCGGCCCATCTACGCGCCAGGCTGGCCCAGCAGCCACACGCACGCCTGGAGCCCCTACGCCTCGGTCGCCCGCTCCCTCCTCGCTTGCCCTGTGCCGCTGACCGCTGGGTCCCATTGCCCGATCGCCCCGCCCGCATCTTCCTCTTCTTCCTCCCCACGCCAGAACCACCGCCGCCTCCCCCGATTCGCCCCCTCCATCAAGGAACCCCTCCCCCTATATATATACCCCTCCCCTCACCCCGTTCTGCCCCTTCCTGACCCCCGAACCCCTCTCCCTCGCCGTCTATTGCTCGCCGGAGCCGAGCGCCGCCACCGCACCATTATCGCTCTACCGCATCGCCCAGACCACCTCACTCCTCCCCGAGACCACCGAGACCTCCCCTTGCTCCCCCGCATCGCCTGAACACCACCACCGCCGCCTACAACCGCGAGGATCATCACCCCTTTCATCACCGAGCATCACCGCCGCCGTCGATCTCGCCCTGCTCGACTACGTCGTTCCCAAGCTCGCCGCCTACCACCCCCGTGATCGCCGTCGTCCTCTACGTCACCTGGTGCCGTCGCCGTCGCCGAAGAATCATTGGAGCCGCCACACCATCGACGCCGGAAGTTGCCGACCACGCCGGAGCTCCCCTACCCTCACTGTAAGCACCAGGAACACCCTCAGCCATCGGATCTGTAGTCAACGCATTAGATTAGATTAGATCGAACAGTTAGGTTTATTTTGTTAGATTGGTTTAGTTCCGGTTTGTTTCGGTCTTTATTCGGTTTAGATCGACTCAGGTTTAGTCGGTTTAGCCGAACAGTCTTTCTGTTTTAGCCGTACGCGTTTCTGTTATTTTCCGCCCGAGCGCTGTTTAGTTTCAGCTGCACACCCCGTAGCGCCCGTTAGTTCTTTTTGTTATTTTCGTTTCTGTTTTAAAATCAGAATAGTTCTGATTTTATATTGCTTATAATTTTTATGTTTTAGATCCAAATTGAGTGATTCTTTTTGCATTAGATCCAAAATTTGTTGAAGTTTCTGTTTGTACCTTTGGATTCCAAATTGAGTAGTTTAAATTTGAGTTTGATGAAATTTGTTCAAATCACTATTGCGGCCGTACCTTGTGTTAACTTAGTTGTTTTACTTTTTATTTTCAGTTAATTTATTAGTTTAGTATTTTCTTTGTTAAGTTTTGCTTAGGACAAAACTATTTTTGTAGTTAAGGCAAAAGGTTTTCCTAGTAGGTTCTTTATAGTTTTCCCCTATTAGTTCTTTCGATGTGCTATTTGTTTTGTGTTGGGTTTTCTTATTGGGTTTTCTTTTGATTGTTAGATTTGCTTGCTAGAATGCTTGCTTATGTGATTGTCATGTTTGTTATTATAGATTTCATCGGAGAGTTGCGAATAGTCCTATCAAGTTAGTTTCGAGAGCGTTGTCATCTTCATCAACCTACCAGGGAAGTTCACTTTGACCATGTTTTTCATACCTATATTTTTATTGCATTTAGTGTCATCCTTGCAACAACTTCTCTAGTAGTGATATTGATTCTTGTAGTTGAGTAGAATGCATGAGGTAGGAACCCACCTCCCTGTTACCAAGCCCGGGACGTATATAGTTTTAATGCTACGCTATAGTAGACGGGGTTTGGTATGAGTGCTCGGGAGTGGTGTGAGAATGAAGGACTTTATGTCAAAGACGACAACTTCATGATGGCATCTGCAAGGACTGCATCTTTAGGACTCCTCAAGATTTCGAGACTCGAGACAAGAATTCAATACACACTACTGGGTGAAGGACGGTTGACGGGCACCCTGGAGAAACCAGTGGTTGGCCGGGATGCATGGAGAAGCGCCATGACATCTTGCGGAAAGCTTCACCTAGACTCAAAGAGACGGAAGAATACTTCATGCCCGGAAGCTTACCTGTGCAACCGCAAGTCACTATGGGCTCTGGCTTGGTTGACCTTAGTTGTGACTCTGGCTGGGACGGTGCTAGCAGATGTAGAACTACGGTAGGATTGGATGAGCACCGGACAGTGGTCAGAGGAACTCTTCGGAAGACCATGTTTCGGTCATCTTGTTCTCAAACACCCTGAAGTGCGAGAATGTAAAGAGAGGGATTGAATCTTGCGGGTAAAGTGTACAAACCTCTGCTGAGGGTTAAAACCTAATCGATTAGCCGTGTCCTCGGTTACGGACAACTTGAGCCTCTGGACTTGGATCTATGTCGGAACTCTCAACACCGGACTGATAACTTAATTGTGGGCAACTTATGATGATTTGGGCTATGAGACATCGGTTGGTGGAACCATGTCCTGATAGAAAACTCCATAGTACAGACTCCTAATATTCCTTTGTTGTAGGGAAAATAAAACCAGCTTTTACACTAAAACATCAGACACAGAGCCACAAAGCCATATTGCATATAGAATAGTTTTATCATCTGCTTTCCTCATATTGTGATCTTGTCGGTACATTCAATGTACTGACCTACACGGCTCCAACGTCTCATGTTGCAGATATGTTCCTTCCGACGAGTAAGAGTACGGTACAGGGTTACGGTCTACACTCAACCTGCCGATGGCGTTGATGGGACTCCATACCTGATTGTTTGTTTCCACTGAGACTTATGAGGTATATATCAGTTTTACTTTATTTATACATGTGATTGCACTTTGATATATACATTGATGTACTGTGTGTGCCAGCATATCGATCCAGGGATGGCACAGATACACAGAGGCTTGACTGTCTGAGGTCGGGTCGCTATAGATATGGTATCAGAGCACATGTTGACTGTAGAACGTGACCCTAGAAATCGGAAAGCCCTAGGACAGGAAATATCTAAAACTTTATTTCCAAAAGAATCCATTACTACTCATCTTTTCTGATTTGATCAAATATCCCCTCTTACTTCAAATAGTTAGAATATACCCCTTTCCCTTTTGACCACACGGAGGATCAACTAAAGCCGCTCCAAGAAGGACAAGGTATCGGACAACCGATGACCATTTCAGAGTAAACATGATTTGACCATGCATTAGAAGATTTGAAGCTACAACAGTTGAAGACTCCGGAGACTCGAAGAATCTGAAGACTCTAAAGATTTATTTGACTTTTAGAATACCAAACCCCTGTTATATACTTACGTTAGATGCGACGATTTGTGAGCTGTCATTTGTTTAATGTTTTTCCGACAGCCACAAATAAAACCCATTTTCAAAACTATTGTTTGTATTGTGTATATCCCTCCCCACCTCTCTCTTATCTCACCCTAAAACCCTTGGACCCAGTAGATGATGAATGAAGTTGGACTGGTATTCTCTGGACCGAAAACCCAGTCAGAGGCAGAGCTATGGATTCAGAACATGGAGAATCACTTCGGGAGCAATTTGGTTTCAAGGAAGAATGAAGTATCGTATGATCTTCAGTACTTTGAAGGAAGTGCTGCAACATGGTGGCATATGCATCAAGCTATACAGGGATGGAATGGAGCAAGGACTTGGGAAGAATTCAAGAAGACTCTGACAAGATCTCGTCTTATCCGGAAGCACCATGATACCCCAAGAAATAATCCTTGTGCCTGCAAAATTTGTGGAGAAATATGACACACCCAGGAGAAACACAAGGAGGGATGCCCTCATTGTAAGGAGAAACACCCAGCTGAGGAATGCCCGACTAGTCAGGTGACTTGTTTCTTGTGTGAAGGAACCACCCACTACCCAGCTCAGTGTCACATTTACCCCACGGTGCAACAAATTATTCAGAAGCAGGAAGAAGGAATGATAGAAGCCCTCTGAGAAGTTATGAAAGAACCTGTGATTAAGGAAAGTGTTGAAGACCCTGATGGAGAAAGCCTCGACAGATTTTACTCCAATGCCTGTTATTCATGTGGAGAAGAAGGACATTTTTCACAGTATTGCACCCAGGAAAGAAAAGAGTATCTGGGATACTTCCCGACAGAAGCAGTGGAGTTTGATCCACGGGGAATAGAACGTTTGATCAGAATGAAGAAAACCAGGAAGAGAAAACAAAGACACCCTCAGAACAACCCAATTTCTGCAAAGAGGGACAAGAGTCATATTACCTGTTTTGAATGTAAGGACGTCGGGCATTATGCCAATGATTGTCTCGAAAGGAAGCAAGGAACTCAAGGAGCAGGCACCATCACCAAGAAGCCTCGATACATGCCGGAAGTTATTTGTTTTTGTTGCAAGGAAGCAGGACATTTTGCTAGGGATTGTTCAAATCATGAGAAAGCTGGAGCTGAGTAGTAGAAATGTTGATATCAGTAATAAGGGTAGTAAGGAAAACACTTTTCATGAGAATGCGGGGTTGAGTTATGTAATAGATTACCCAGAGAGTGTACTAATTCATGACTCAATAAAGTTGATATGTCATATGCTGAAAGGCTTTAAGGAGTTGTTATGTTTTATCTTGGAAATTAATATTCTGGGTGAACATGGAAGAAAATGAGTTGTGATGCATAAACTGGATGTGGGAAATTGAGTTTGAAGTTTTGTTTGGATGATATGAATGTGTACCCAAGGAGATATGTACCTTATTCTGAGAACCATTTTTGTTTTACAACTGCAGATGACGACCCTTTATGAGTCTTTCCTTAAGGGCCCAGAAACGATCATGACCCTGACAAGTGATCATGATTACCCGAAATCCTGAAGGACATGATGAAGCATATTCACCTTGAAGGAGATGCACTCTACAAAGGCTACCCCTTCATGCAAAAGGGAGTGGAACTTTGGTATGTGGAGGTACACCTCCACCGTATGAAAGGAGTTTGCCCAAAGATGATGGGGCAGTACTTTTTGATCCCACGTGTACCACAAGCAACTTTCTTCGACGTTGTTCGTGAAGCAGCCATGAAAGCCATACGCCAGATCGGAGAAATACTTGAAGCAAGACTCCGTTATACTCAGGAATACCTAAGAGAAGTGCATGCAGAGATGATGGAAATGAAGCTCAAGGCCACCACGATGAAACAGAAGATTGAAGATTTCAAGGCGCATGTCGCACAATTCCAATGGGACTGAAGAATCCTCAAGGAGGAAAAATGAATAAATTTGGAAGTAATGCCTGACCATACCAAACCATGTCGGTGGCAGCATTTGTAACAATGTACTTTTTGGAAGTTGGATTTATAAAAAATGGTTAAGGATGTAATAAAAGATTTGATATGAAAAATAATATGATTTATGGATAAACTAGTGCATTTCATTTTAGGTGTGGTAGTACTCCGTAAAGCCACAAGATCAATGAAGAAAGAAATGTGTTATTCATGAGGGTCCATAGAAGGGAGCTGGACCAAATAAGTTGGAGTTTTGTATGATCGTCACCACAAGGGTATGAAGGAAGAAGTACTATTGGATTTAAAGGAGATGTAATGTTGGAATATGGAATGATAATCCTCAAAAGGATGAGTTAAAATTGTACAAGAGTTGAAGTGGGCCATAACCCACAGGCCCAGGAGTTAATAAGAAGCAAGCACACTCTTGCTGGAGGAAGATATTTTGGAACAAAACTCTGAGTTAATCAGCCGACATTTTTAGGAGGATACGAAAACCCGAGGGTTGTGAAGAAACGCTAGATGTCTCGTTTAGCTTGCAGAAACAATGGATTTATTTGAACTCAGTTTGTCGACAAGGGAAATTCTGCAATGCTTGTGAGTATGCGCAAGTGTTAGAACACGTGATTCGATGTCTGCATATGTAGTAATGGTTCAAGTACGGGATGGATTAGCCCCCATACCGGAGACTTCTATCATGAACTATCATATGTTGATGGAAAATCAGAGAGACTTGAAAACTTTAGAAGAGCGTCGATACGACAAGCCAAAAACCTTAGAATGGTAGGGCGATTGATCCATGTACCGGCAACCGTTGCCAAACGTAGGTCATACGGTGAGACTCAACCCAACCCATTATTCCTGCAGGAAAACATGTAATGGTTGACCACCATGAGATCTCGATAGTTGTTTATTGGCGACAGACCTGTCAACTAAGGAGAAACAGTCTCAGAAGAACCTCACCAGGATGAAAGGACACGTATTTGAAGAAAAGGTTTTAACCCTACGGGAAGAGCCCCAGTGTAGGAGTTACTTCAAAGTTGTGAGAAGACCAATAGTGTTCACCCTAATTAAGGATGGAGTACATAAGATCTGCTGGAACCATAACCCTGCTTTTAAGTGTGGTAGCACCCCGACCTTTCTGAACAATGGATTTGCTGGAAGACCCCCAAACCCTAACCTTTTATTGCTAGCCTCTTCGAATATCGAGGACGAGATTCATTTTAAGTGTGGTAGATTTGTAACATCCCAAAATTCTAAATTTTGGAATGTTATATTAAATAAATAATTCTGATTAGTTTGTTTGATTGTTGAGTGATTGATTGTGTGAAATTGATTGGAGTTTGAAACTTTTTGAAAGTTTAATGAGAGGGAATGAAATGACTTTCCCAGGCTTTGCTTTTGACTTTTGATCTTTGAGGATTCAAATTCATTTCATCATCATAACTCTAGAGTGAAGATGACATGACTTCATCCATTTGAAAAGGGTTTTTGAAAAAGAATATTTGAATTCCATCTGAAAGTATTTCAAATTCATAAACTTTATGCAACTCAATGATTTTCATGAGGGAAGATAAAATGACTTCTTCAAAGTATATGAAATATGAGTTGGAAGTATGAAGAAAGGTTTGAAGATGGTTTGAATTTTCTTAATTCAAAACCATTTGGAGTTATTTGGTTTATTTCGAATTATTTTTCTCCAAAATTAAACTATATGGAAAATAGGGTAAAATGATTCCCTACATTATAAAAATGGAGAAAATTTAGTTTGAAATAATTTTGGTATCTTAATGTAATTTTATTTGAATTTTAATTGCATCAGTAGCACTTTTTGATTTATTAGAATTTATGTGAATTTTATTTCACCATGTAAAAATGTTCATGTTGTAGGATTTATTTTTCCGGTCATTTTGATGTATAATATGTCTATATAAAAGTATTATTGTTTTTCCTTTATTTAGTTTTCTTGTCTATGCTTTACAAAAAATAGCCGAAGCCAACGGACCAAGGGCCCACCTAACTTTCTCTCTCTCGCTCTCCCTCGGCCCATCTACGCGCCAGGCTGGCCCAGCAGCCACGCGCACGCCCGGAGCCCCTTTGCCTCGGTCGCCCGCTCCCTCCTCGCTCGCCCTGTGCCGCTGACCGCTGGGTCCCACTACCCGATCGCCCCGCCCACATCTTCCTCTTCTTCCTCCCCACACTAGAACCACCGCCGCCGCCGCCGTATCTCGAAGATCGCGGGATCCTCCCCCGATTCACCCCCTCCACCAAGGAACCCCTCCCCCTTTATATATACCCCTCCCCTCACCCCGTTCTGCCCCTTCCTGACCCCCGACCCCTCTCCCTCGCCGTCTATTGCTCGCCAGAGCCGAGCGCCGCCACCGCACCATTATCGCTCAACCGCATCGCCTAGACCACCTCACTCCTCCCCGAGACCACCCCGACCTCCCCTTGCTCCCCCGCATCGCCTGAACACCACCACCGCCGCCTACAACCGCCAGGATCATCGCCCCTTTCATCATCGAGCATCACCGCCACCGGCGATCTCGCCTGCTCGACTACGTCGTCCCCAAGCTCGCCGCCTACCACCCCCGTGATCACCGTCGTCCTCTACGTCACCTGGTGCTGTCGCCGTCGCCGGAGAATCACCGGAGCCACCACACCGTCCACGCCGGAAGCTGCCGACCACGCCGGAGCTCCCCTGCCCTCACTGTAAGCACCAGGAACACCCTCAGCCATCGGATCTATAGTCAACGCATTAGATTAGATTAGATCAAACAGTTAGGTTTATTTTGTTAGATCGGTTTAGTTCTGGTTTGTTTCGGTCTTTATTCGGTTTAGATCGATTCAGGTTTAGCCGAACGATCTTTCTGTTTTAGCCGTACGCGTTTCTGTTATTTTCCGCCCGAGCGCAGTTTAGTTTCAGCTGCACACCCCGTAGCGCCCGTTAGTTTTTTTTGTTATTTTCGTTTCTGTTTTAAAATCAGAATAGTTCTGATTTTATATTGCTTATAATTTTTATGTTTTAGATCCAAATTGAGTGATTATTTTTGCATTAGATCCAAAATTTGTTGAAGTTTCTGTTTGTACCTTTGGATTCCAAATTGAGTAGTTTAAATTTGAGTTTGATGAAATTTGTTCAAATCACTATTGTGGCCGTACCTTGTGTTAACTTAGTTGTTTTACTTTTTATTTTCAGTTAATTTATTAGTTTAGTATTTTCTTTGTTAAGTTTTGCTTAGGACAAAACTATTTTTGTAGTTAAGGCAAAAGGTTTTCCTAGTAGGTTCTTTATAGTTTTCCCCTATTAGTTCTTTCGATGTGCTATTTGTTTTGTGTTGGGTTTTCTTATTGGGTTTTCTTTTGATTGTTAGATTTGCTTGCTAGAATGCTTGCTTATGTGATTGTCATGGTTGTTATTATAGATTTCATCGGAGAGTTGCGAATAGTCCTATCAAGTTAGTTTCGAGAGTGTTGTTATCTTCATCAACCTACTAGGCAAGTTCACTTTGACCATGTTTTTCATACCTATATTTTTATTGCATTTAGTGTCATCCTTGCAACAACTTCTCTAGTAGTGATATTGATTCTTGTAGTTGAGTAGAATGCATGAGGTAGGAACCCACCTCCCTGTTACCAAGCCCGGGACGTATATAGTTTTAATGCTACGCCGTGGTAGACGGGGTTTGGTATGAGTGCTCGGGAGTGGTGTGAGAATGAAGGACTTTATGTGAAAGATGACAACTTCATGATGGCATCTGCAAGGACTGCATCTTCAGGACTCCTCAAGATTTCGAGACTCGAGACATGAATTCAATACACACTACTGGGTGAAGGACGGTTGACGGGCACCCTGGAGAAACCAGTGGTTGGCTGGGATGCATGGAGAAGCGCCATGACATCTTGCGGAAAGCTTCACCTAGACTCAAAGAGACGGAAGAATACTTCGTGCCCGGAAGCTTACCTGTGCAACCGCAAGTCACTATGGGCTCTGGCTTGGTTGACCTTAGTTGTGACTCTGGCTGGGACAGTGCTAGCAGATGTAGACCTACGGTAGGATTGGGTGAGCACCGGACAGTGGTCAGAGGAACTCTTCGGAAGACCATGTTTCGGTCATCTTGTTCTCAAACACCCTGAAGTGCGAGAATGTAAAGAGAGGGATCGAATCTTGCGGGTAAACTATACAAACCTCTGCAGAGGGTTAAAACCTAATCGATTAGCCATGTCCCCGGTTACGGACAATTTGAGCCTCTAGACTTGGATCTATCTCGGAACTCTCAACACCGGACTGATAAATTAATTGTGGGCAACTTATGATGATTTGGGCTATGAGACATCGGTTGGCGGAACCATGTCATGATAGAGCACTCCGTAGTACAGACTCTTGATATTCCTTTGTTGTAGGGAAAATAAAACCACCTTTTATGCAAAAACATCAGACACAGAGCCACAAAGCCATATTGCATATAGAATAGTTTTATCATCGGTTTTCCTCATATTGTGATCTTGCCGGTACATTCAATGTACTGACCTACACGGCTGCAACGTCTCATGTTGCAGATATGTTCCTTCCGACGAGTAAGAGTACGGTACAGGGTTACGGTCTACACTCAACCTGCCGATGGCGTTGATGGGACTCCACACCCGATTATTTGTTTCCGCTGAGACTTATGAGGTATATATCAGTTTTACGTTATTTATACATGTGATTGCACTTTGATATATACATTGATGTACTGTGTGTGCCAGCATACCGATCCAGGGATGGCACAGATACACAGAGGCTTGACCGTCTGAGGTCGGGTCGCTACAAGCAAGGGCAGCCTCCTAGAAGCAATCATCTTCACGTGAACGGGATGGAGAAAAAGACGATTTGAGGACAATATATCTCGTATGCAACACAATCTGTTATAAATCAATCGGTTACCCATAACAACTTGAATATAAATGTTGAAGATACTGACATAAAAAATAAACTGTAACATGTTTCTTTTTGACAATTTCCAAGAATAAAAATGTTATTTCTCAACGTACAGGTATAGAGGTTGGGCCTCATATGTCAGGTTCTTTCTGAACGGTTATGTGCAAGGTTGTCATCGCTATATCTTTTTTTTCCTCAAGAGCAATAGATAAATAGATAGATTAGATCTACACCGTTATAAGTTGGTCCGATCAGATTAACGGTTCCTAATTACTGATTAACGTGGGAATTTCTAGGAAGTCAAGAATTAGTATAGGTATAGATAAAGGGGTATGATGTTGGTAATGTGGAGCAATTATAACTCCATGATGAGTAGTTTGGTGCCAATAGAAGGAAGGGGGAGACTACAATTGGATGAACTTAAGAAATGCTAGGAAGATGGAGGTTGGAATAATGATCAGTTGCCCCAGGACCTGCCAAGAAGCAAGCACACTCTTGCTAAAGGAAAAACCCTGGATGAAGATACGACTTTATCAATAGACGATCTTATAGGAATTTCGCAAAACATGAGAATTGTGAAGGAACGATAGATGTTGTGTTTGGCTTGCAAAATCCATGGATTTTTTTTGAACCCAGTTCATGGACAAGAGAAATTCTGCAATGCTTGTGAGGATGACCGAGTGTTAGAGTACGAGATTCGCTAAACCATATACAAGGTAATGATTTGGGCGTGTGATGGATGGATCACCATACCGACTTACTCTTATTATTCGCCTCTACTATATGGGATGGTAAATCAGAGTGACTTACCCATAGTAGAGCGACGACGATCAAAACCTTGTTTAAACCTTAGAATGGTATGACAATTTTTTCCAGGTCATACGGTGAGGTTCAACCTAGACCTGTTTTCTGCAGGGACCCAGTCAAATTGTTTGATGACCACCAGGAGATATCGATAGTTGTTTAGTACTGGCGCCAGACCCGTCAGCTAAGAAGACCCAGTCACAGAAGAACCTTACCAAGATGAAAGGATAGAAGAATTGCGGTAAAGGTTACGCCACTACCAGAAGAGCCCAGAGAAGGAATTTTCCTGAGAATTTGAGAAGACCGACATTGTCGAGAATAAGGATGGAGTATATGAGTTTTGATGGAACCGTAACAATGCTTTTAAGGGTGGTAGCACCCCAGACCCCGTGACGATCGAAGGATTTTGAGAACACCCTCAAACCTAACCTATTTCTTTCTAGCCTCTCCGAATCTCGAGGCCGAGATTCATTTTAAGGGTGGTAGGTTTGTAACATCCCAAATTCTAAATTTTGGAATGTTATATTAAATAAATAGCTTTGATTGATTGTTTCATTGCTTGGGTGAAATTGAGTGAAATTCGAAACTTTTTTAAAGTTAAATGAGAGGGAATAAAAGGACTTTCCCAAACTTTCATTTTGCTTTTATGATCTCCATGAATTCAAATTTATTTTCAAATACAAAACCCTAGAGTGAAGATGAAATGACTTCTTCCATTTAAATAAATGAAAAGGTTTTTTTGAAAAGATTTGAATTTCATTTGAAAATATTTTAAATTCAGAAACTTTATGCAACTTAATGAATTTCATGAGACAAGATAAAATGACTTCTTCAAAACATATGAAATATGAGGTGGGAGTTTCAAAGAATCAAATTTAAAGTCCCGTCGGAATTATTTTCAATTTGGAGTTATTTGGGTTTTATTCAAATTATTTTTATCCAAAAATAAAATATATGGAAATTGGGGTAAAATGATTCCCTACATTAGAAAAATGGAGAGAAATAAATTTGAAGTTATTTTGGTATTTTAAAATATTTTCATTTGATTTTTAAATAAAGCATTAGCACTGTTTGATTTATTTAAATTCTTGCGGAATTTATTTGCCGCTGAGAATATGTTCATGTTTTTGGAAAAAAATTTATGAAAATTTTGATATATAATATGCCTACATAAATTTTATTTTATTTTTGTTATTCGGTTTTCCTTCTGTTTCTATTTTAAAAAGAAACTGTACGTACGACCCATAATTATTTGTCGCCCACACGCATAGCATAGTGGCAGCGGGCGCTTCATCTTATTTTGTTTTCTCCTAAATGGGCCAGGCCCAGCCAGCCATAATCCTTTCCAGTTTTTTTTCTTCTTTAGCCAAAAAAAAGAACTGCAGCGCGTAGTGTACGTGTGCGGCCGGCCCGTGTTGCTTCTTAGCCCATGTGATTCCCCTTTTGTTTTCTTTTCGTCTGTTTTTAGTCTCACATTACCTAGTCTTTGTCCCCTAAACCTATTTTCCACTTATAAATAAAAACCCATAGAGCCTCCAAAAATCATCTGATTCGGGTTAAATCAATATTTTGGTTTGACTAGATTCATCAAAGAAAAATATTTTTCTCCTCTCCGGCGGGACTTCTGGAAATTGTCTCTTCTCTTCGAAGTCGTCTTTTCTCTACCTTATAAAGGTATCTTTCTTCGATTTTTTTATCTTCTGTAGTTTATTATTTCTAGACTAGTATGGTAGAATAATTAGATTATCAATTAGTCTCTGTATTTATACATTAGACTTAGAATTCTTTAGCCGTAGCTATTTTCCTTTCGTAAAATAGCTTGACCCTGATTTTTCAAATAGCCATAACTTTTTACTTGTTCATCCAAATTAGATGAAATCACCGCCTATAGTTTTTTCTTGTTTTCACTTATCCAGTGAACCTGTCACATCAACCTTTTGAAATTCTTCAAATTTCAAAAAAAATTCAGATTCATATTCAAACTTCTTTTGATCATAACTTGAGTTTCTTATCTCCGACTTAGTTGATTCTTTTTGCAGATCGAAGCTCTTGACCTAAACTTTCTGATATGGCCAAATTCACCCAATTTTGGTATTGTTAGAAATTGTTTTATGTTGCAAGAGTTGATTGCTTGTTTTCGAAGTTTTCTGAAGTCTTTTCTTCGATTATTTTGCATGAGTGCTTATGTATGCAATTGCGAATAGATTGAACGGAGTGTGACGAGTAGAACTATCAGGAGTTATGATTGCGAATCATCTTCATCAACTCTACAATGCAAGTTCACACTTTGATCATACTGTTCATACCCAGTTTTTATGCATTAGTTTCAACCCTCAGACATTGCATGGTTAGGATTTGATAAGATGTGGGTATTGGGAAGTAGTTGATGAGGTAGGAACATATTGTCTTGCATTCAAACCCCGGGTGTTACTATGTTATGCTTATACTGCTATGCTATGCTAGTAGACGTGGTTTGATTTGAGTGATCCATGACTGATGTGAGAGTTATTTTTAATTAATGGTTAAACTTAAGGTGGCTACTTTAATACACATCTGGGTGGATTGGTTGGGGCACCCTGGGATATACCAGTGGTTTGCCCGGACAACTGGGGATAATCCAATGTTGTCCAAGGAGATCCCGCGGTATCCGTGTGATCATGCTATGGAATGCCACCCAGTCTCAAAGGGATCATAAGATTATTCATGCTAGAAACTTCCGTGTACAGCCACAAGCCATTATGGGCTCTGGCATAGTTGAGTAAGTTGTGGGAATCCTTTCCATGATGGGCTAGCAGATGTAGGGGATTGTAGGTGTACCGGCCTATCTATCGGTTAAGGGGACCTCTTCGGAAAGACTGTGTCTCGATCATCAGTTCCTCAAACATCATGCAGTGCGAGAAATTCGACGGATGAGATCAAGTCTTGTGGGGAAAAGTGCGCAAACCTCTGCAGAGTGTACAAACTAATCATGATTAGCCGTGTCCCCAGTTATGGACATCTTGAGTATCTGGTACTTGCATTATTGATTTGATCTCATCACTTTACTTAATTAATTTGTTGGGTTATAATTATTTATTTTGGGATTGAGTTGGAGGAACCTTCTCAATAATTTCAACCAATTTTATAGTTAAATAACATATATTCCTTTGTTGTAGATAAAAATTAGCTTTATGCAAATGTTAAACTTAGAGCCTCCACCAGCCAAATATGCATGTAGTGATAGCCATTATTCAGCATTGCTCTACAGTGTGAATTTTCCAGTACGTTCAATGTACTGACCCTTTGTGGCTGCAACGTCTAATGTTGCAGGATTATCTTACGACGAGTAAGTGATATGTTAGGGTTACGATTTCTACACTCAACTTTGCCGTTTGTGTTGATGGGAATCCACAACCTTGTTGTTACTTCCGCTATTTGGATTGAGAATAGTATTTACGTTACTTTATACATGTGATTTACCTCTGTTGTAAATCCTCAAGTACTGTGTGTGTCAGCATATCGATCCAGGAATGACACTTATGCACAGAGATTTGACTGTCTGAGGTCAGATCGCTACAGCCGCATCCGGAGTCTCCTTGAGAGGGATACCGGTCTCATCGACGTGATTCAAGTAATGTTTGTCCGCCGGGTCCTCCCGTGCCAGCGATGGCCCCTCCGTGTGTGGGAATTTAATCCGGAAGGACCACAAACCCTTCGGCACTTCTTCGGTACAATGCATAGAGGAATGTGGAAGTTATTCTTCGGGACACGGAAACCGTGGCCGGACACTACCGAGGACATCGGCCTTGACTGCAATCATCCGGATTCCTCGGTAAGCACTCGATTCTTGAACAACTTAATTAAATATCCCGTGATGAGAGGCTAATAAAACCATCTTTTTCCAGGGTTGGACGAAGAAGGCAGAGCGAATTAGGTTTTCGGCCCCTCTCCTCGAAGACTCAGCTAGTCCTGTGCTAACAAGGATGCTGGTCCCGGCACCATTCCATGTGCCGGTGAGAAAGGAAAATGAAGAGAGCAGGGAGGCCAAAGGTGGCCTCCATTCCGAAGATACACCGAACACTGTGTCCGGGGAGACTAAAGTTCCTTCTTCCAAAAACAAAAGGGAAGGAGAAGCTGACATCCCTTCTCCCCATGGTAAGAAAAGGGCCGCCTCCGAAGGTTGGGAGGTAAAGGCTCCTAAGCAAGGTAAGACGCTCCTATCAGGGGGTTCGGGCTCATAAGACAACGTTGTCACACAGTTCCTCCGTAAGGACGAGCCTTTAGTCGAATCGTAAGTGAACAAGGGTGTTTTAAACATATCTTGTTCCTTTTCCTGTCACAAGAGTAACGTCTAGAATATATGTTTTGCAGTACGGTGCGCAGTCTTCCTCAACAATCCTCTTCGGGGGATCTTCTTCCGGAGATGATGGAAAGTGAGACGCGTCCACAGGCTTCCTCGCCCAATAGGGTGGACGACTTCGAGGTGTCGTCCCGGAGGAACTCTCCCGATCAACAAGAGGTGCAGAGGATGATGAAGACGATGCCCCAAGGTGAAACCTAGGTTGCGCAGGGGTCCGGGGTGTGCGGTCCCTACGGGGACCAACGATAAAGGCCCCGGACTATCCAGTTTACAGCCAGAGATGACTCTGGGGTTGGGAAAGCATATCCCTTCAAAGGGAGTCCATACTCCCACCGCCGCTTCCCGAGTTCAGAGGCGCCGGATACACTGATGGGCATGTTGCGATATTTGTCCATCTCAGAGGAACATCATACCTTGATGGGTACGGTGGTTGAGAGGATTATGTCCGCGAGAAGCGGATTGAATGAAGCTTTCACGTGCCTGCTAAGAGGCTTTGAGGTACGTAATGTAATTTTTTTCATCATGCTTTATACGCAAAGTGTACCTGTGTATAGATAGTAGCCCCTGAGACTCTGGTTGGCAATCAGAGGATCGAAAGAGATATGCACAGGAAACAATCTAATTGGTTGGAACACAGGCTGTTACATCCACGACGACTGCCCACGCTATGGAGGTTGAAGGTCTGGAGTAGAAACTTCATGCGGCGAATGACGACATCGTGCTTATTAACAAGCGGCTCGATGAGGCGCAAGGTATGTTTTTCAGGCGGTCAGTGTATATATGTGTAATAACCTAAGTGCGAAGCTGAGAATTATATGCATAACTGTAGATAGTGCTGCCGTGGTAGAGGCCCTTCGGGCTGAACTTTCCCGAGCCAAGGAGCAAGCCCGGATGAGTAACTTGGCTGCCAAGAAGGTAGCTGATGAGTTAAGAGCCGAACAGGCTGCTCGGCGCTAGTGCGAGGAGAGGATGTCTACCATGGCGCATGAGCTAAAGGAAACCACTGTCTGGTGTGAATTCCTTGAGAAGGATAACAAAGCCAAAACAGTCGATCTCGACAATGCCTTACGAGAGGCGAGGGAAGCATGATCCGAGCCTAGGGCGGCTTGGGAGGAGATCCGGCAAGCTGGGGAGATAGCGGCCGGTAAGCCTTTCTTATTACAGACTAAATTCGGCGATCCAAAGTATGCCCCGCTTAATCAAATGTGGAGCTCTCCAGACGTGTTCTTGGACTTGCCGAAGAGCGCCTCGGATGCAACGCAATTTTACCAAGCACAAGAAGGGTATGCAACGGAGAAGCTTTTCTAGACACAATTCGACATGCCAAAGCGCCCGCTGTTGCTAAATGAACAGATGGCCCAGTGGGCCGAGCTCCACAAGATATCCGGTTCTGCCATGAGGGACGTCGTGGTTCAGCTATGGCCGACTGAGCCAATTTCGAATAGTTATTTCGGTTTGGTACAGCGACTTATGGATGTGGTGACGCGTATCGACGCCGTGAAGCGATCAGCGTGCATTGAAGGTGCACGGATGGCTGTTGCCCATGTCAAGACATATCGGGCGAAGATGAAGGCCACCGATATTGCGGCGAAGAGTCCACCCGGGAGCAAGGACAAACACACGCCAGAGCATTATTTTGAATATGTCCTAGAGGGCGCCTGCTTAATAGAGGTTCAGTGCTCGAAAGATATGTTCTTCGAGTGAATGTGCCGAAATTGTAAAAAATATATTATGATATTATAAGACTATGCCTAAAAGTTTTGGCTCCTCCTGTGCGGCTATTTTTTATATAATCTGAAAGTTTTCCAGTCGTCGGCTTCAGCCCCCTCGCTTAAAAAATACGTGGGTGTTCGGTAAAGCACTTGATCACTCTTGACCCAACATCTTGGTCCATGAAGGAGGTGTTAATGCCGCGAACTAGGCAATCGGACTATAGGGCGTTAACACTTTCACTTAGCCATAGGAGTTTGACGGTGGGTCTACGATATAGCCCCTGGTATGTACGGGGCTATCCGAATACGATGCGTTACATAGGTGACCGTAAGAACTGTCCTTCGTGTAATACGAAAGGAATCGCGAAAGATTCTGATAAATCAGTGAGTGGTTGACCAGCTCTCGCCACACCATTACAGTTAGTTTTCGGCTTTCTCTACTGAGGTGCTCATCCGGATAAACCAGGACACAATCGTAGTAGTTCTCCCTTTACTACCCTAGTTGATAGAGCGGAACGTAAGGTAGTAAGCACAGGAGCCGGGCAACCCAACTATTGACCAAAGACATGATTCAGAGCTGATGCATATAAGGCCGAACTCGTCAAGCTGAAGTGTGCTATAAAGCTGTTCGGACTTGTCGGCAATTTATTTGTTCCCATATTGAGCCCCTCGCAATTTGTACCAAGGTGCGTGTGTGAAACAACCAGAAAAATTCAGCTCTTTTTTTTAAAAAAATGGTGAATACTGAATACGGATTATGTTCACTGGAACCTGATTGATATGCCAATTGCCATTTTACAGGGAATAACGCCACGACCCAGGCTATTTGACATGCCGGTGGTCGAAGGCTGGGGGAGAAGGCACTTTACAGGCTCTAAATAGAGAGTGCGGTCTACAAAGAATTAATTGGACCTCCTGTCGCACGTCTGCGCCGCCTTTCCTCGGTGAAAGGACTCCTTAACAGGAGTAGCCTTTGGGTAGGTGAACGAAGCCGAACTCCGAAAGAGTCCGGAGATAACCACCTATGGTAAAAGATAAAGAAAGTAGTTAGAAAATAAAAGGAAAGGAAAGGAGACTATGGGAGTGCTTGTAGGCCTGTCTGTGTTGTGCCTCCGCCAATGACCGGGGTATTTTAAGTACATAATTATGTACGCGCACTACAAACTTTGCGGGTATATGAGGCGAACGACGGAGGCCGGACTGCTAATCAAGCTCTGAGATTGATCGGTCCCATTCAATAGAGACCGGCGGCTTAATGGCCGACGAGATATGCGGCTTTATGAGGCTTCTTTGTACTTCAACTGTGGTAGCCGCAGTATGATCCTCTGTACGGAGGGAATGTTCCGTATTTCCATTTATTGTTATGACCCCGTGTGGACCGGGTATCTTAAGTTTTGCGCAGGCTTGTGGTACCGCATTAAAACGAGCAAAATCGGTACGCCCCAGAAGTGCGTGGTAACTACTGCGGAACGGGCCAATATCAAAGGTCAAACCTTCGCTTCGGAAGTTGTTCGGCGAACTGAAAACGACTTCCAATGTGACGGAGCCCCTACAGCAGGCTTCTACGCCGGGTACTGCTCCCTTGAGGGTAGTTGTAGCGGGCTTGATTCTTGAAGGATCGATGCCCACTTTGCGGACAGTGTCTTGGTAGAGTAGATTAAGGTTACAGCCGCCGTCCATAAGTACTTTCGTGAGATGGAATCCATCGATAATTGGGTCGATGATCAGAGCCGCCAAACCTTGGGGACGGATACCTCAAAATTTCGAGGGTAACGGCTCTATGGAGTATGCGTCCCGGGGTGCGCGCATGCGCTCCCCTGTAGGGGTGTGCGTCACATATACCATGTTTATGGTTTTTACTTCAGGGGGAAATTCCTTCTGACCCCCGGTATTCGGCTGGCGAGTCTCTTCGTCATCGCTGCCACTGGGCGGCCCTTGCCCTTGTGCTCGGCATTAAGCTTGCCGGCTTCTTTGAATACCCAACAACTTCTGTTGGTGTGAGTAGCTGGTTTATCGGGGGTGCCATGAATCTGGTAGGACCGATCCAGTATTTTGCCTAGATTGGATGGTCCGTCTCTTTTTGCCTTGAATGACTTTTTCCGTTGACCAGGCTTGGAGCTGCTGAATACGACGTTGACTGCCGTGTCTTGCGTTCTTTCATTGTTATTGCGACGCTTGTGTTTATTGCGCCGCGGCTTGCCATTGCCGTCTCGGACTTCGGAAGTGCGCGGATCGCTGGCGCTGTTGATTCTACGAGCGAGCCAGCTGTCTTCTCCCGCGCAAAAGCGGGTCATTAGAGCAGTAAGGGCTGCCATGGATTTTGGTTTTTCTTGACCAAGGTGGCAGGCGAGCCACTCATCCTGGATGCTGTGCTTGAAGGCCGCGAGGGCTTCGGCGTCCGGACAATCGACAATTTTGTTCTTTTTAATTAGGAACCTAGTCCAGAGCTTCCTGGCTGATTCTCCGGGCTGCTGGACGATGTGACTTAAGTCATCAACATCTGGTGGCCGAACATATGTACCTTGGAAGTTATCGCGAGAGGCATCTTCCAGGTCTTCCCAACTGCCAACAGAGTTCTTTGGAAGGCTGTTTAACCAGTGCCGTGTTGGTCCCTTTATTTTTAGTGGGAGGTATTTGATGGCGTGAAGATCATCACCGCGGTCCATGTGGATATGGAGAAGAAAATCTTCAATCCACACCGCAGGATCTGTTGTTCCATCGTATGATTCGATATTCATGGTTTAAACCCTTCTGGGAATTCGTGCTCCATTACTTCATCAGTGAAGTAGAGGGGGTGTGCGGCGCCTCTATATCGGGCCAGGTCGCGACGTATTTCGGATGGAGTCCGTCTGCGATTTTCGGCTCGGACGTAACTGTGCTTGCCATGTTTGGCTCAATAGCAGTCGTCCCGCATCGGGGCACGCCCCCGTGATCCATAGATCGATCTGGCCGGACCTTCTTTATTCTTCAGGCCCTCCCGGAGATCATATGTGTATCCCTGAGCAGTTTTGTCTCTGTCTTTACGGCGAGGTGGTATGAGCTGGTGTTCGGCTTGGGTTGTCGCTTTGTCCCGACCACGTGGTGGTCGGTCAGCTGCATTGTGTGCTGATGGCACGGGCTCCAATGCCTCATCATCGAATTGAGGTAGTAATTTGCGCTTCGGGTAACTTTTGAGTGGTCGCTTGAGGCCGTACTCCTCGGCTTCCAGGACGTTAGTCCATCTGTCATTGAGAAGATCTTGATCATCTTGAAGCTATTGCTGCTTCTTTTTTAGGCTCCTTGTAGTGGCTATTAGCCGGTGCTTGAAGCGCTCCTGCTCGAGAGGTTCCTCAGGCATGATAAAATCCTCGTTGCCGAGGCTCACCTCATCCTCGGAGAGTGGAAGATAATTGCTGTCTTCCGAGTCTTCATGCGCAGCCTGTTCATTAGGGCTGACTCGCCCATCTTCCCGTTCATCTTGTCCGGAAGTTGCCTCAACGGGGTCTTCATTATCTTTGGCACCGTCCGGAGTGTTATCTTCTCCTGTGCCGGTGTTGCTGTCTTTGCTGCGGCGTGATTTAGAGCGGCACCGCTGACGCCGGCATTTTGGTTGTATCTCAGGAGGTTTATCCTCAACTGGATCTTCCTTGTCATCGCTACTATTCTCTTTTGGTGCATCTACCATGTATACGTTGTATGAGGAGGTGGCCGTCCATCGTCCGGTGAATGGTGGGTTTTCGACCTGCTCCTCTCCAGCATCGTCGTCCATACCGTCGATGTCTTTGGAGCTGTAATCGAGCATGTCGGTTAAGTCTTTGAGAGTGGCTATTATGTGGGTGGGGGTGGGAAGCAAAATTCTCCGTCGTCAGCCTCCAGTTCAAACCAGATATAATTCGGCTGAGAGTCCCCCGCTAAGGAGAGTGTTTTTAATGAGTTTAGCACGTCGCCTAAAGGCGAGTGCCGAAAGATGTCCGCGGCGCTGAATTCGACAATCGATGCCTGATCAAGCTCATCGTGCGTGGACGCACATGGTTTGGAACTTGTAGCCGGAAATGGGTCCGAGGTTCCGGTGACACGGATCCTACTCGAGGTTGGGTCGGTGTGCGGCTCTGACGCCGCTGAGTCTGTGGTTTCGGCGGCGGAGTTGAGCCTCCCATCCTCGGATAGCACAATCTCCTCTGGATCTAGGGCCAGAGCAGTTACAGGTGCTATCCCCTGGGCATGGTCCGATGACAGAATTAAGTCATGTTCATCGTGGAGACAGGGAGCGGCTGTCGTGGTCTCGAATTCGTCGAAGATCAAATCTCCACGGATATCCGCGACGTAGTTCAAGCTTCCAAATCTGACCTGACGGACAGGGGCATAGCTATCGATCTGCTCTAGATGGCCACGCGAGTTGGCCCGTAGTGCGAAGCCGCCGAATACGAAGATCTGTCCGGGGAGGAAGGTTTCTCCCTGGACAACATTGTTGTAGACGATTGACGGGTCCATCGAACCTCCTGACGACGACACAGCGGAACTCTCAATGAAAGCACCAATGTCTGTGTCAAAACCGGTGGATCTCGGGTAGGGGGTCCCGAACTGTGCGTCTGAGGTTGATGGTAACAGGAGACAGGGAACACAATGTTTACCCAGGTTCGGGCCCTCTCGATGGAGGTAAAACCCTAGGTCCTGCTAGATTAATATTGATGAGTATGGGGGTTACAAGAGTTGATCTACCACGAGATCGTAATGGCTAAAACCCTAGAAGTCTAGCCTATCTGATTATGATTGTCTCTATGGACTAATCCCTCCGGTTTATATAGACACCGGAGGGGACTAGGGTTATACAAAGTCGGTTACAGAGAAAGGAATATTTATATCCGAACGCCAAGCTTGCCATCCACGCCAAGGAGAGTCCCATCCGGACACGGGTGAGAGTCTTCGGTCTTGTATCTTTGTAGCCCATCAGTCCGGCCCATGTCCAACAGGACGGACGCCCGAGCACCCCTTAGTCTAGGACTACCTCACCCCCTTACCATCTTTTTTGGAGAGGGAAGGAAAGGGGAGAGAGGGGGGAAGGAAGGGGAGGCCGAATTGCCTCCCCTTCCTTCTCTCTTCCCCATTTCCCTTCACCTTCCTATTTGGCCAGCAAGGGGGGCGCAGCAGCCCATGCTGGCTGCTGTGTTTCCCCTCTTGGCCCAATATGCCCATATAGTTTGTCGGGGGTAGCTCGAAACCCCTTCTGGTGACCCGACACGTACCTGGTACCCTCGGAACACTTCCGGTGTCCAAATACTATCATCCTACATATGAATCTTTACCTCTCGACCATTTCGAGACTCCACATCATGCCCGTGATCTCATCTGGGACTCCGAACAACATTCGGTCACCAAATCACATAACTCATATAATATGAAATCGTCATCGAACGTTAAGCGTGCGGACCCTATGGGTTCAAGAACTATGTAGACATGACCGAGACACCTCTCTGGTCAATAACCAATAGCGGAACCTGGACGCTCATATTGGTTCCCACATATTCTATGAAGATATTTATCGGTTGCACCGTATTGACAAAATATGTTATTCCCTTTGTCATCGGTATGTTACTTGCCCGAGATTCCATTGTCGGTATCTTTATACCTAGTTCAATCTCATTATCGGCAAGTCTCTTTACCCGTTCCGTAATGCATCATCCTGCAACTAACTCATTAGTCACATTTCTTCCAAGGCTTATCGTGATGTGCATTACTGAGAGGGCCCAGAGATACCTCTCCGATACTCGGAGAGACAAATCCTAATCTTGGTCTATGCCAACCCAAGAAACACCTTCGAAGATACCTGTGGAGCATCTTTATAATCACCCAGTTATGTTGTGACATTTGATAGCATACAAGGTATTCCTCCGGTATTTGAGAGTTGCATAATCTCATAGTCAAAGGAATATGTATAAGTCATGAAGAAAGTAATAGCAATAAAACTTAACGATCATTATGCTAAGCTAACGGATGGGTCTTGTCCATCACATCATTCCCCTAATGATGTGATCCCGTTAATCAACTGACAACACACGTCTATGGTTAGGAAACTTAACCATCTTTGATTAACGAGCTAGTCTAGTAGAGGCTTACTAGGGACATGATGTTTTGTCTATGTATCCACACATGTATCAAGTTTCGAGTTAATAAAATTCTAGCATGAATAATAAACATTTATCATGATATAAGGAAATATAAAATAACAACTTTATTTTTGTCTCTAGGGCATATTTCCTTCATCGATTCATATCAATATGAAGCCACTACATGTCACAGGGAGACATCATCATCTAGCATGGGTAGCAGCTCGAGCCGGCGCATCTTTCCCAGTAGTGTTGGCAGGAATCACCTCCTTGGTATTTAGTGAATTCTTTTTTGGGATATTTAAATTAGTGCCCCTGGTTCCTTAGTTGTGCTCACTTTTCCCCACGCTCCAAACTTTTGCTCACTTTTCCCCTCTTCCTTAGCTGAAACTCTCACAAATGCTCATAGCGGTCGTTTGCCGTCTTGACCGTCCATTGACCGTTAATTGCTGACGAGTGGGGCCGAGTCTTCGTCTGACCGTTGCTTGCTGATGGGTGGGACCGCAAGGAGACACGTATTAGGCAGCTTGTCTGAATCTGAAACAGATCTAGACAGGTCGCACCGCACCGCCCCTCCCCGCCCCCTCCACCGGCATCGTGCCGCATCCACCGCAGTTGTTTCCTCCGCCCTATGCCCCTATTCCATTCGTCGGCGACGCCGCGTCTCTGCCAGATATAGCCCACATCCCCATCTGGAATTACTTAGCGATGTTGAGTGAGGACGCCCGGAAGGCAGTCGACCGTGGAGAGGATTGGGTCGAATCCGCGACAGATAATTCATGGATTAAACCTGGGTAAGCATCGTTTCCTCTCGAATTGACGTTCTAAGTCGTATTGTAGGCCGTATTTGACTTCTGTTTGCTTGAATCGTTCGAATTTGTGCTTGATTTTACCCGGCTAACTGAAGCCTTTGTAGGATTGATCCCGCGCTGGCTTTTCGGCTGGCTATTAGAATGGAAACTAGTGTGCTGCGTGGTACTAAACCGCATTTGATTTCATCATTTTTCTATCCCAAAGTGGTAGAAACTAGCATATCTTTCAAAGATTTGCGAGCTGAGCTCTGAAACACCTATCCCTGGAGTGATGCCGATGTTGTTGAACTAAATTACTTCAGTACTGACGAGCAAAGATTTCTCGCACTAACTTGCGACGATCATATGTCGTTGCTTTTTGCTGGGATTGCTGGCTGCCGATTCGGTAAACTCCGAATCGATGTGCTTTAGCCATGCGCAGAACGGGCAAAGGGGAAGGGAGTATAGACATCATCTGTCTATGCTAATAGCTAGTGAAGGAAATATGCCCTAAAGGCAATAATAAAGTTATTATTTTTTCCTTATTTCATGATAAATGTTTATTATTCATGCTAGAATTGTATTAACCGGAAACATAATACATGTGTGAATACATAGACAAACAGAGTGTCACTAGTATGCCTCTACTAGACTAGCTCGTTAATCAAAGATGGTTATGTTTCCTAACCATAGACAAAGAGTTGTTATTTGATTAACGGGATCACATCATTAGGAGAATGATGTGATTGACATGACCCATTCCATTAGCTTAGCACCCGATCGTTTAGTATGTTGCTATTGCTTTCTTCATGACTTATACATGTTCCTATGACTATGAGATTATGCAACTCCCATTTGCCGGAGGTACACTTTGTGTGCTACCAAACGTCACAACGTAACTGGGTGATTATAAAGGAGCTCTACAGGTGTCTCCAAAGGTACATGTTGGGTTGGCGTATTTCGAGATTAGGATTTGTCACTCCGATTGTCGGAGAGGTATCTCTGGGCCCTCTCGGTAATGCACATCACATAAGCCTTGCAAGCATTGCAACTAATGAGTTAGTTGCGAGATGATGTATTATGAAACAAGTAAAGAGACTTGCCGGTAACGAGATTGAACTAGGTATTGAGATACCGACGCTCGAATCTCGGGCAAGTAACATACCGACGACAAAGGGAACAACGTATGTTGTTATGCGGTCTGACCGATAAAGATCTTCGTAGAATATGTGGGAGCCAATATGAGCATCCAGGTTCCGCTATTGGTTATTGACCGGAGACGTGTCTTGGTCATGTCTACATTGTTCTCGAACCCGTAGGGTCCGCACGCTTAAGGTTTCGATGACAGTTATATTATGAGTTTATGAGTTTTGATGTACCGAAGGAGTTCGGAGTCCCGGATGAGATCGGGGACATGACGAGGAGTCTCGAAATGGTCGAGACATAAAGATCGATATATTGGATGACTATATTTGGACATCGGAAAGGTTCCGAGTGATTCTGGTATTTTCGGAGGTACCGGGGAGTTACAGGAATACGAAGAAGAAGCAATGGGCCTTAATGGGCCTTAGTGGGAAGGACCAGGAGGTGGTACGCGCCCCTCCCAAGCCCAGTCCGAATTGGACAAGGGTTTGGGGCGCGGCCCCTCTCTCCCTTCCTTCCCCTCTTTCCCACTTTCCCCCTTCTCCTAGTTGGACTAGGAAAGGAGGAAACCTACTCCAACTAGGAGTAGGAATCCTACTCCCTGGCGCGCCCCTCCTAGGGCCGGCCTCCTCCCCCTTGCTCCTTTATATACGGGGGCAGGGGGGCACCCCATGGACACACAAGTTGATCCACGTGATCATATTCTTAGCCGTGTGCGGTGCCCCCTTCCACCATAATCCTCGATAATATTGTAGCGGTGCTTAGGCGAAGCCCTGCGACGGTAGTACATCAAGATCGTCACCATGCCGTCGTGCTGACGGAACTCTTCCCCGACACTTTGCTGGATCGGAGTCCGGGGATCGTCATCGAGTTGAACGTGTGCTAAAACTCGGAGGTGCCGTAGTTTCGGTACTTGATCGGTCGGGCCGTGAAGACGTACGACTACATCAACCGCATTGTCATAACGCTTCCGCTGTCGGTCTACGAGGGCACGTAGATCACACTCTCCCCTCTTATTTCTATGCATCACCATGATCTTGCGTGTGCGTAGGAATTTTTTTGAAATTACTACGTTCCCCAACAGTGGTATCAGAGCCTAGGTTTTATGTGTTGATGTTATGTGCACGAGTAGAACACAAGTGAGTTGTGGGCAATATAAGTCATACTACTTACCAGCATGTCATACTTTGGTTCAGCGGTATTGTTGGATGAAGTGGCCCGGACCGACATTACGCGTACGCTTACGCGAGACTGGTTCTACCGACGTGCTTTGCACACAGGTGGCTGGCGGGTGTCAGTTTCTCCAACTTTAGTTGAACTGAGTGTGGCTACGCCCGGTCCTTGCGAAGGTTAAAACAGCACCAACTTCACAAACTATCGTTGTGGTTTTTGATGCGTAGGTAAGATTGGTTCTTGCTTAAGCCCGTAGCAGCCACGTAAAACTTGAACCAACAAAGTAGAGGACATCTAACTTGTTTTTGCAGGGCATGTTGTGATGTGATATGGTCAAGACGTGATGAGATATAAGTTGTTGTATGAGATGATCATGTTTTGTTGAAGTCATTGGCAACTGGCAAAAGCCTTATGGTTATCTCTCTATTGCATAAGATGCAAGCGCCAAATAATTGCTTTACTTTATCTCTATGCGATAGCAATAGTTGCAAGAGCAATAGTTGGCGAGACGACCGTGTGACGACACATTGATATAGATCAAGATGATGAAGATCATGGTGTCATGCCGGTGACGATAGAGATCATGACAGTACTTTGGAGATGGAGATCAAAGGCGCAAGATGATGATGGCCATATCATGTCACATATTTTGATTGCATATGATGTTTATCTTTTATACATCTTATTTTGCTTAGTTTGACGGTAGCATTTTAAGATGATCTCTCACTAATTATCAAGAAGTGTTCTCCCTGAGTATGCACCGTTGCGAAAGTTCTTCGTGCTGAGACACCACGTGATGATCAGGTGTGGTAGGCTCTACGTTCAAATACAACGGGTGCAAAACAGTTGCACACGCGGAATACTCAGGTTATACTTGACGAGCCAAGCATATATAGATATGGCCTTGGAACACGGAGACCGAAAGGTCAAGCGTGAATCATATAGTAGATATGATCAACATAGTGATGTTCACCAATGAAACTACTCCATCTCACGTGATGATCGGACATGGTTTAGTTGATTTGGATCACGTGATCACTTAGAGGATTAGAGAGATGTCTATCTAAGTGGGAGTTCTTAAGTAATATGATTAAATTGAACTTAAATTTATCATGAACTTAGTCCTGGTAGTATTTTGCAAATCATGTTGTAGATCAATAGCTCGCGTTGTTCCTTCCCTGTGTTTATTTTGATATGTTCCTAGAGAAAATTATGTTGAAAGATGTTAGTAGCAATGATGCGGATTGGATCCGTGATCTGAGGTTTATCCTCATTGCTGCACAGAAGAATTATGTCCTTGATGCACCGCTAGGTGACAGACCTATTGCAGGAGCAGATGCAGACATTATGAACGTTTGGCTAGCTCAATATGATGACTACTTGATAGTTCAGTGCACCATGCTTAACGGCTTAGAATCGGGACTTCAAAGACGTTTTGAACGTCATAGACCATATGAGATGTTCCAGGAGTTGAATTTAATATTTCAAGCAAATACCCGAGTTGAGAGATATGAAGTCTCCAACATGTTCTATAGCTAAAAGATGCAGGAGAATCGCTCAAGCAGTGAGCATGTGCTCAGATTGTCTGGGTACTACAATCGCTTGAATCAAGTGGGAGTTAATCTTCCAGATAAAATAGTGATTGACAGAATTCTCTAGTCACCATCATCAAGTTAGTAGAACTTCGTGATTAACTATAATATGCAAGGGATAACGGAAACGATTCCCAAGCTCTTCGTAATGCTAAAATTGACGAAGGTAGAAATCGAGAAAAACATCAAGTGTTGATGGTAGACAAGACCACTAGTTTCAAGAAAAGGGCAAAGGGAAGAAGGGGAACTTCAAGAAGAACAGCAAGCAAGTTGCTGCTCAAGTGAAGAAGCCCAAGTCTGGTCCTAAGCCTGAGATTATGTGCTTCTACTGCAAAGGGACTGGTCACTGGAAGCGGAACTACCCCAAGTGATTGGCGGATAAGAAGGATGGCAAAGGAAACATAAGTATATTTGATATACATGTTATTGATGTGTACTTTACTAGTGTTTATAGCAACCCCTCAGTATTTGATACTAGTTCAATTGCTAAGATTAGTAACTCGAAACGGGAGTTGCAGAATAAACAGAGACTAGTTAAGGGTGAAGTGATGATGTGTGTTGGAAGTGGTTCCAAGATTGATATGATCATCATCGCACACTCCCTATAATTTCGGGATTAGTGTTGAACCTAAATAAGTGTTATTTGGTGTTTGCGTTGAGCATGAATATGATTTGATCATGTTTATTGTAATACAGTTATTCATTTAAGTAAGAGAATAAATTGTTGTTCTGTTTACATGAATAAAACCTTATATGGTTACACACCCAATGAAAATAGTTCGTTGGATCTCGATCGTAGTGATACACATAATCATAATATTGAAACCAAAAGATGCAAAGTTAATAATGATAGTGCAACTTATTTGTGGCACTGCCGTTTAGGTCATATTGGTGTAAAGCACATGAAGAAACTCCATGCTGATGGGCTTTTGGAATCACTTGATTATGAATCAGTTGATGCTTGCGAACCATGCCTCATGGGCAAGATGACTAAGACTCTGTTCTTCGGAACAATGGAGCAAGCAAAAGATTTGATGGAAATCATACATACTGATGTATGTGGTCTGATGAATATTGAGGCTCGCGACAGGTATCATTATTTTCTGATCTTCACAGATGATTTGAGCAGATATGAGTATATCTACTTGATGAAACATAAGTCTGAAACATTTGAAAAGTTCAAAGAATTTCAGAGTGAAGTGAAAAATCATCGTAACAAGAAAATAAAGTTTCTACGATCTGATCGTAGAGAAGAGTATTTGAGTTACGAGTTTGGCCTTCAGTTAAAAACAATGTGAAATAGTTTCACTACTCACGCCACCTGGAACACCACAATGTAATGGTGTGTCCTAACGTCATAACCGTACTTTATTAGATATGGTGCGATCTATGATGTCTCTCACCGATCTACCACTATCGTTTTGGGGTTATGCATTAGAGACAGCTACATTCACGTTAAATAGGGCACCATCTAAATCCGTTGAGATGACACCGTATGAACTATGGTTTAGCAAGAAACCTAAGCTGTCGTTTCTTAAAGTTTGAGGTTGCAATGCTTATGTGAAAAAGTTTCAACCTGATAAGCTCAAACCCAAATCAAAGAAGTGCGTCTTCATAGGATACCCAAAAGAAAATGTTGGGTACACCTTCTATCACAGATCCGAAGGCAAGATATTCGTTGCTTTGAATGGATCCTTTCTAGAGAAGGAATTTCTCTCGAAAGAAGTGAGTGGGAGGAAAGTAGAACTTGATGAGGTAACTGTACCTACTCCCTTATTGGAAAGTAGTTCATCACAGAAATCTGTTCCTGTGACTACTACACCAAATAGTGAGGAAGATAATGATGATGATCATGTAACTTTAGATCAAGTTGCTACCGAACCTCGTAGGCAAACCAGAGTGAGATCCGCACCAGAGTGGTACGGTAATCCTGTTTTGGAGGTCATGTTACTTGACCATGATGAGCCTATGAACTATGAGGAAGCGATGATGAGCCCAGATTCCGCGAAATGGCTTGAGGCCATGAAATCTGAGATGAGATCCATGTATGAGAACAAAGTATGGACTTTGATTGACTTGCCCATTGATCGGCGAGCCATTGAGATTAAATGGATCTTCAAGAGGAAGACGGACGCTGATAGTAGTGTTACTATCTACAAAGCTAGAATTGTCGTAAAAGGTTTTCGACAAGTTCAAGGTGTTGACTACGATGAGAGTTTCTCACTCGTATCTATGCTTAAGTCTGTCCGAATTATGTTAGCAATTGCCACATTTTATGAAATCTGGCAAATGGATAAACAAAACTGCATTCCTTAATGGATTTGTTAAAGAAGAGTTGTATACGATGCAACTAGAAGGTTTTGTCGATCCTAAAGGTGTTAACTAAATATGCAAGCTCCAGTGATCCATCTATGGACTGGTGCAAGCATCTCGGAGTTGGAATATACGCTTTGATAAGTTGATCAAAGCATATAGTTTTATACAGACTTGCAGTGAAGCCTGTATTTACAAGAAAGTGAGTGGGAGCACTACAACATTCCTGATAAGTATATGTGAATGACATATTGTTGATCGGAAATAATGTAGAATTATTCTGCAAAGCATAAAGGAGTGTTTGAAAGGATTTTTTCAAAGAAAACCTTGGTGAAGCTGCTTACATATTGAGCATCAAGATCTATAGAGATAGATCAAGACACTTGATAAGTTTTTTCAATGAGTACATACCTTGACAAGATTTTGAAGTAGTTCAAAAGGGAACAGTCAAAGAAAGAGTTCTTGCCTGTGTTGCAAGGTGTGAAATTGAGTAAGACTCAAAGCCCGACCACGACACAAGATAGAAAGAGAATGAAAGTCATTCCCTATGCCTCAGCCATAGATTCTATAAAGTATGCCATGCTGTGTACCAGATCTGTTGTATACCCTACACTGTGTTAAGCGAGGGAATACAATCGTAATCTAGGAAGTAGATCACTGGACAACAATCAAAATTATCCTTAGTGGAATAAGGATATGTTTCTCGATTATGGAGGTGACAAAAGGTTCGTCGTAAAAGGTTACGTCGATGCAAACTTTGACACTGATCCAGATGATTCTAAGTCTCAATCTGGATGCATATTGAAAGTGGGAGCAATTATCTAGAGTAGCTCCGTGCAGAGCATTGTTGACATAGAAATTTGCAAAATACATACGGATCTGAATATGGCAGACCCGTTGACTAAACTTCTCTCACAGGCAAAACATAATCACACCTTAGTACTCTTTGGGTGTTGATCACATAGCGATGTGAACTAGATTATTGACTCTAGTAAACCCTTTGAGTGTTGGTCAAATAATGATGTGAACTATTGGTGTTAAATCACATGGCAATGTGAACTAGATTATTGACTCTAGTGCAAGTGGGAGACTGAAGGACATATGCCCTAGAGGCAATAATAAAGTTATTATTTATTTCCTTATTTCATGATAAATGTTTATTATTCATGCTAGAATTGTATTAACCGAAAACATAATACATGTGTGAATAGATAGACAAACAGAGTGTCACTAGTATGCCTCTACTAGACTAGCTCGTTAATCAAAGATGGTTACGTTTCCTAACCATAGACAAAGAGTTGTTATTTGATTAACGGGATCACATCATTAGGAGAATGATGTGATTGACATGACCCATTCCATTAGCTTAGCACCCGATCGTTTAGTATGTTGCTATTGCTTTCTTCATGACTTATACATGTTCCTATGACTATGAGATTATGCAACTCCCGTTTGCCGGAGGTACACTTTGTGTGCTACCAAACGTCACAACGTAACTGGGTGATTATAAAGGAGCTCTACAGGTGTCTCCAAAAGTACATGTTGGGTTGGCGTATTTCGAGATTAGGATTTGTCACTCCGATTGTCGGAGAGGTATCTCTGGGCCCTCTCGGTAATGCACATCACATAAGCCTTGCAAGCATTGCAACTAATGAGTTAGTTGCGAGATGATGTATTACGAAACAAGTAAAGAGACTTGCCGGTAACGAGATTGAACTAGGTATTGAGATACCGACGATCGAATCTCGGGCAAGTAACATACCGACGACAAAGGGAACAACGTATGTTGTTATGCGGTCTGACCGATAAAGATCTTCGTAGAATATGTGGGAGCCAATATGAGCATCCAGGTTCCGCTATTGGTTATTGACCGGAGACGTGTCTCGGTCATGTCTACATTGTTCTCGAACCCGTAGGGTCCGCACGCTTAAGGTTTCGATGACAGTTATATTATGAGTTTATGAGTTTTGATGTACCGAAGGAGTTCGGAGTCCCGGATGAGATCGGGGACATGACGAGGAGTCTCGAAATGGTCGAGACATAAAGATCAATATATTGGATGACTATATTTGGACATCGGAAAGGTTCCGAGTGATTCTGGTATTTTCGGAGGTACCGGGGAGTTACGGGAATACGAGGAAGAAGCAATGGGCCTTAATGGGCCTTAGTGGGAAGGACCAGGAGGTGGTACGCGCCCCTCCCAAGCCCAGTCCGAATTGGACAAGGGTTTGGGGCGCGGCCCCTCTCTCCCTTCCTTCCCCTCTTCCCCCCTTTCCCCCCTTCTCCTAGTTGGACTAGGAAAGGAGGAAACCTACTCCAACTAGGAGTAGGAATCCTACTCCCTGGCGCGCCCCTCCTAGGGCCGGCCACCTCCCCCTTGATCCTTTATATACGGGGGCAGGGGGGCACCCCATGGACACACAAGTTGATCCACGTGATCATATTCTTAGCCGTGTGCGGTGGCCCCTTCCACCATAATCCTCGATAATATTGTAGCGGTGCTTAGGCGAAGCCCTGCGATGGTAGTACATCAAGATCGTCACCACGCCGTCGTGCTGACGGAACTCTTCCCCGACACTTTGCTGGATCGGAGTCCGGGGATCGTCATCAAGCTGAACGTGTGCTAAAACTCGGAGGTGCCGTAGTTTCGGTACTTGATCGGTCGGGCCGTGAAGACGTACGACTACATCAACCGCGTTGTCATAACGCTTCTACTATCGGTCTACGAGGGTACGTAGATCACACTCTCCCCTCTCGTTGCTATGCATCACCATGATCTTGCGTGTGCGTAGGAATTTTTTTGAAATTACTACGTTCCCCAACAGCTAGCACCCCTGGACTCCTTGTAGGTCGACACCAAGTAAAGCAAGTGGTTCATGGAGCCACAACATACCTGCTGCCAATTCTGTTTCCGATTCAGCTGCTGCTTCTCATGTACCTTCTGCGGTTGGTGTAGAAGAAGATGCAGAACCTGACGAGGTAGTGCCTACAAATGATGATGAAGACGAGATGATGTTTCCTGAACTGGTCAATGTAGCCAGTCAGCAAGAAGTGGATGATGAATATACGGAGGAGCCCATCATCCAAGCTAGGTTTGATGACACTGACGATGAAGAGATGGTGGAGAACATGGACAACTTTATCAAGGATGAATATGATGGTGATGACATGCCAACAATTGAGTGGAACAGGGAAAAACCTGAGCTTAGTGTAGGTACCATTTTCCAATCAATGGTGGATTGTCGGAATGCAATGACAACATGGTGCATTATATCTGAAAACACCTATAAGATTAAAAGGAGTGAGCCAGCAAGGTTCACATATTTTTGTCCATATCCTAGGTGTAAGTGGAAGTTGCATGCATCTCATATGAGAAAGAGCAAATATATTCAGGTAATCCAAGTTCAGTTAGTAATTTAGTTTCAGATCATTGAGTAAGGTTTCTTAACTGTTTTTTATCCTTTTATTTTGTTTCAGACAAAGAAAAACCAACACAAGCACACCTGTCCACCTGGAGGGGGAGGGGGGAAGGCCAAAACGAAGCTAGCAAAAACTAGGTGGGTGGCAAATGCTATATTGGATTGGCTGAGAGAAGAACCTGGACTTGGTCCAACAACACTCCCTGGGAATATTTTTGAGAAGTACAAGATACAAATTCCTTACATGAGAATTTTCAATGCTAGGGTGACAACCCACAAGTATAGGGGATCGCAACAGTTTTCGAGGATAGAGTATTCAACCCAAATTTATTGATTTGACACAAGAGGAGCCAAAGAATATTCTCAAGTATTAGTAGTTGAGTTGTCAATTCAACCACACCTGGAAACTTAATATCTGCAGCAAAGTGTTTAGTAGCAAAGTAATATGATAGTAGTGGTAATGGTGGTGAAAGGTAACGGTAGCAAAAGTAATATTTTTGGTGTTTTGTAGTGATGATAACAATAGCAACGGAAAAGTAAATAAGCGAAGAACAATATATGGAAAGCTCATAGGCAATGGATCGGTGATAGAGAATTATGCCAGATGTGGTTCATCATGTAACGTCATAACATAGGGTGACACAGAACTAGCTCCAATTCATCAATGTAATGTAGGCATGTATTCCGAATATAGTCATACGTGCTGATGGAAAAGAACTTGCATGACATCTTTTGTCCTACCCTCCCGTGGCAGCGGGGTCCTATTGGAAACTAAGGGATATTAAGGCCTCCTTTTAATAGAGTACCGGACCGAAGCATTAACACATAGTGAATACATGAACTCCTCAAACTACGGTCATCACCGGGAGTGGTCCCGATTATTATCAGTTCGGGGTTGCCGGATCATAACACATAGTAGGTGACTATAGACTTACAAGATAGGATCAAGAACTCTCATATATTCATGAAAACATAATAGGTTCAGATCTGAAATCATGGCACTCGGGCCCTAGTGACAAGCATTAAGCATAGCAAAGTCATAGCAACATCAATCTCAGAACATAGTGGATACTAGGGATCAAACCCTAACAAAACTAACACGATTGCATGATAAATCTCATCCAACCCATCACCGTCCAACAAGCCTATGATGGAATTACTCACGCACGCTGGTGAGAATCATGAAATTAGTGATAGAGGATGGTTGATGATGATGATGGCGATGGATTCCCCTCTCCGGAGCCCCGAACGGACTCTAGATCAGCCCTCCCGAGAGAGTTTAGGGCTTGGCGGCGGCTCCGTGTCGTAAAACGCGATGAATCCTTCTCCCTGGTTTTTTTCTCCCTGAAAGTGAATATATGGAGTCAGGGTTGAGGTCGGTGGAGCGTCAGGGGGCCCATGAGGCAGGGGGCGCGCCCCCAACCCTCGTGGACAGGTGGAGGCCCACCTGACGTGGATCTTCCTTCCAGTATTTTTTATATATTGCAAAATAATTCTCCGTTGATTTTCAGGTCATTCCGAGAACTTTTATTTCTGCACATAAATAACACTATGGCAATTCTGCTGAAAACAGCGTCAGTCTGGGTTAGTTCCATTCAAATCATGCAAGTTAGAGTCCAAAACAAGGGCAAAAGTGTTCGGAAAAGTAGGTATGATGGAGACGCATCAACTCCCCCAAGCTTAAACCTTTGCTTGTCCTCAAGCAATTTAGTTGATAAACTAAAAGTGATAAAGAAAAACTTTTACAAACTCTGTTTGCTCTTGTTGTTGTAAATATGTAAAGCCAGCATTCAAGCTTTCAGCAAAGATTATGAACTAACCATAGTCACAATAACATTTAGGTCTCATGTTTGATCATATCAATGACATAATCAACTAGCGAGCAATAATAATAAATCTCAGATGACAACACTTTCTCAAAAAATCATGATATGATATAAGGGGATGGTATCTCGCTAGCCCTTTCTGAGACCGCAAAACATAAATGCAGAGCACCTTTAAAGATCAAGGACTGACTAGACATTGTAATTCATGGTAAAAGAGATCCAGTCAAGTCATACTCAATGTAAACTAACAGTAATGAATGCAAATGACAGTCGTGCTCTCCAACTGGTGCTTTTTAATAAGAGGATGATGACTCAGCATAAGAGTAAATAGATAGGCCCTTCGCAGAGGGAAGCAGGGATTTGTAGATGTGCCAGAGCTCGGTTTTGAAATAGATATGAATAATATTTTGAGCGGTATACTTTCATTGTCAACATAACAACCAAAAGATGGCGATATCTTCCATGCTACACACATTATGGGCGGTTGCCAAACAGAATGGTAAAGTTTATACTCCGCCTCCACCAACAAGCATCAATCCATGGCTTGCTCGAAACAACGAGTGCCTCCAACTAACAACAGTCCCGGGGGAGTTTTGTTTGCAATTATTTTGATTTGATTTGCATAAAGCATGGGACTGGGCATACCGGTGACCAGGCATTTTCTCGTGAGTGAGGAGGGGAGTCCGCTCCTCTTGAGAATAACCCGCCTAACATGGAACATACGGACAGCCCTAGTTGATACTTGAGCTATTCGAGCATACAAAATAGAATGTTTATTTGAAGGTTTAGAATTTGGCACATACAAATTACTTGGAACGGCAGGTACCGTATATAGGTAGGTATGGTGGACTCATATGGAATAACTTTGGGGTTTATTGAATTGGATGCATAAGCAGTATTCCCGCTTAGTACAGGTGAAGTCTAGAAAAAGACTGGGAAGCGATCAGCTAGAGAGCGATAACAGTCATGAACATGCATTAAAATTAATCAACACCGAATGCAAGCATGAGTATGATATAATGCACCATGAACATAAATATTGTAGAGGCTATGTTGATTTTGTTTCAACTACATGCGTGAACATGTGCCAAGTCAAGCCACTTGAATCGTTCAAAAGAGGGTACCACCCTATCATACCACATCACAACCATTTTAATAGCATGTTGGCACGCAAGGTAAACCATTATAAGCTCCTAGCTAATTAAGCATGGCATAAGCAACTATAATCTCTATTTGTCATTGCAAACATGTTTATTCATAATAGGTTGAATTAGGAACGATGAAACAATCATATTTACAAAAACAAGAGAGGTCGAGTTCATAGCAGCTTTTGTCATCTCAATAAGTTCATCATATATCGTCATTATTGCTTTCACTTGCATGACAGAATAGTGTGGATAATAATAATAATAGTGCACGTGCATTGGACTAAGCCAGAATCTGCAAGCATTCAATTCAAGAGAGAAGACAAGGTAATATGGGCTCTTAGTTAGATCAACAATAATGCATATGAGAGCCATTTTAACATTTTAATTATGGTCTTCTCCTCTCGACCCCCAAAGAACAAGAAAAGAAATAAAACTATTTACACGGGAAAGCTCCCAATAAACAAAAGAAGAACGAGAAATATTTTTGGGTTTTCTTTTTAATTACTACTACAAGCATGGAAAGTAAACTAATTAAAAGCTACAAATATTTTTTTTGTTTTTCTTAAGGTTTATTAAACACTCAAGAAGAAAGCATAAAAAGGAAAATAAAATAGCATGGATGATACAATGAAAAAGTATGAGCACCGACAACTAGCAATGAGTGTGTGAACATGAATGTAATGTCGGTGAGAAATACATACTCCCCCAAGCTTAGGCTTTTGGCCTAAGTTGGTCTATGGCCACGGCCGGCCTGGCGGATATCCAAAGTAATAGTTGGGGTCGTACTGTGAAGAAGCCTCGGATTGCCACTGGTTGGAAATCACCTCCGGATCCCACTGGTAATCAGACTGTCATGGAGGATCAAATTGTGGTTCCGGCTCTAGCTCTATAGCTGATGTAGGGTTCCGGTAGGCGTGAATGGCCTCCAACGGAACAAGGTACTTGCCTGCAGATAAATCAAACAAGGAAGGAGCAGGCAAGGTAATAGTCTCAGGATGATTTTTACCAAAGATTAATTTGTACTTAAGCGCCTTTTCCCTATTCTTAACAATAAAAACATGTGCTACCATACTCTTATAATCTAGATAAATAGGAAGCAGCAACTTCTATTCCTTCTCATAATGCCTAATAGGTATGTTAAAGTGTGTAGTGAGGTGCGAGGCGAAGATGCTTCCAAGGACGGGGCCCTTAGTACGGTTAAGATTTAATCGCTTTGCAACAATAGCGCCCATACTGAATGTGTCATCACGAAATAAGGCATGGCACAAAATAACAATATCAGGGGCACTCAGGTTTCCACAGTTTCCGCGCCCAATTAAGCATCTACTAGCAAATATAGCAAAGTAATGTAGAACAAGAAAGTGTATGCTAGTAATTCATTCGTCGGAAACCTTCCTCGTTTCCCCTACAGTGATGGTATCAATAAACCCATCCACATCGTCACGATGTGGTTCCTCTACACTGCCCTCGAAAGGGATCAAACAAACCCGACAAAAATCATGAAGTGACATCTCCTTATGCTCATCATATAAATAAAATTCCACTATAGGTGGTGAGCTCCTAGCATGGAAATGAAAGTTTTGCACAAAGATATTGGTGAGTAAGAGATACTGTTTGCGTTGGTCGTGGAGGAAGGCGGTGAGGCCTGCAGTCTCAGCCAATACATAGAAATCATCATAAATCCCGGCTGCTCTCAAGAAATCATCACAAGGCCATTCACATGGTCGAACCTCCATGGTGCAAGGAAGGTTATATTTGGGCCTCTTATCCTCCTCACTTTTCTTATCCTTCAAGCTTTGGCTTGATGAGCCCCTCAAAAATCTCTTCATCTTTTTCTGAAAATTTCTGAAATTTTTAGTAACTTCAAAATAACAGTGAACCAAACTCAACAATATTGATAGCAACTACTCCTACAAGTGCCTAGAGGCAATATCATGCATCAAAACTACTTTTGACCACATAAATTTGACATGCAAGCTCAAGAACAGGGTCACCTAAGCAGCAAAAATATGCAATGAATAAAGCACTAGAACAAAAACTAATCGGACCATTGGAGGAGTCACATACCAAGGAACAATCCCCCAAAGCAGTTTTTTGAGAGGTGCTTTGAGCAAGGAGATCGAAAATGGAAGCAAAATGAGCTTGGACTCGGGTTTGAGCTGGTTGGTGATTTTTGTGGGAGGAAGATGGAGTGTGTGGTAGCTGAAATAAGTGGAGGGGAGCCACCGTGGGCCCACGAGATAGGGGGGCGCGCCCAGGGGGGTAGGGCGCGCCCTCCACCCTCGTGGCCAAGTGCTTTCTCCCCTTGCTGTGTTCTCAGTGCCAGATATTCTCAAATATTTCAGAAAAAATCATATTTGAATTTTAGGGCATTTGGAGAACTTTTATTTTCGGGGTATTTTTATTGCATTGATAATTCAGAAGACAGACAGAATATACTATTTTTGCTTTATTTCAACTAAATAACAAAAAGTAAAAAAGAGGGCACAGAGAGTTGTGTTTTCTAAATTCATCCATCTCATGGTCGTCAAAAGGAATCCACTAAAAAGGTTGATCAGGTCTTGTTAACAAACTCATTCCGAGTAACATGGAACCGGAGAATTTTCAAATAACACTAGGTTACCTCAACGGGGATATGCACATCCCCAACAATAAGAATATCATATTTCTTCTTGACAGTAGGAATAGGAAATTCAAAACCTCCAAAAATAATTGATGGAATTTTTCCGATAGAGTTGATACTGTGGACTTGAGGTTGTTTCCTTGGAAAGTGTACCGTATGCTCATTACCATTAACATGAAAAGTGACATTGCCTTTGGTGCAATCAATAACACCCCCTACAGTATTCAAAAAGGGTCTTCCAAGAAGAATAGACATACTATCGTCCTTGGTAATATCAAGAATAACAAAGTTCGTTAAAATAGTAAAGTTTGCAACCACAACAGGCACATCCTCACAAATACCAACATGTATAGCAGTTCATTTGTCAGCCATTTGCAAAGATATTTCAGTAGGTTTCAACTTATTCAAATCAAGTCTATGATATAAAGAGAGAGGCATAACACTAACACTGGCTCCAAGATCACATAAAGCAGTTTTAACATAGTTTCTTTTAATGGAGCATGGTATAGTTGGTACTTCGGGATCTCCTAGTTTCTTAGGTATTCCACCCTTAAAAGTATAATTAGCAAGCATGGTGGAAATTTCAGCTTCCGGTATCTTTCTTTTATTAGTAACAATATCTTTCATATATTTAGCATAAGGATTCATTATAAGCATATCAATCAAACGCATACGCAAAAAGATAGGTCTAATAATTTTAGCAAAGCGCTCAAAATCCTCATCATCCTTTTTCTTGGATGGTTTAGGAGGAAAAGGCATGGGTTTCTGAACCCATGGTACTCTTTCCTTACCGTGCTTCCTAGCAACAAAGTCTTTCTTATTGTAACGTTGATTCTTTGATTATGGGTTATCAAGATCAATAGCAGGTTCAATCTCTACATCATTATTATTGCTAGGTTGAGCATTGACATGAACATCATCATTAACATTTTCACTAGGTTCATGCTCATTACCAGATTGTGTTTCAGCATCAGAAATAGAAATATCATTGGGATTCTCAGGTGTGTCAACAACAGGTTCACTAGAAGCATGCAAATCCTATCATTTTTCTTTTTCTTCCTCTTAGAAGGACTAGGTGCATCAATATTATTTCTCTAAGAATCTTGCTCAATTCTCTTAGGATGGCCCTCAGGATACAAGGGTTCCTCAGTTGTTTTACCACCTCTAGTCATAACTCTAATAGCATTATCATTATTTTTACTATTCAATTCATTGAGCAAATCATTCTGATCTTTAAGTACTTGTTCTACTTGAGTGGTAACCATAGAAGCATGTTTACTTATAAGTTTAAGTTCACCTTTAATATTAGCCATATAATCACCCAAGTGTTCAAGCATATTAGAATTGCGTTTTAATTCCCTACCAAAGTAAGCATTGAAGTTTTCTTGTTTAACCATAAAGTCATCAAACTCATCCAAGCATGGGCTAGCAAACTTAGTAAATGGGATTTCAGCTTTATCATATCTATAGAGAGAATTTACCTTTACTACATGTGTCGGGTTATCAAGACCATGTGTTTGTTCAATAGGTGATGGATCAAGACCATGTATTTCTTCAACTGGTGGTAAATTAAGACCATGTATTTCTTCAATAGGAGGTAAATTCTTAACATCTTCAGCTTTAATACCTTTTTCTTTCATAGATTTCTTTGCCTCTTGCATATCTTCAGGACTGAGAAATAGAATACCCCTTTTCTTCGGAGTTGGCTTGGGAGTTGGTTCAGGAATTGGATCAGGAATTGGATCAGGAAGTGTCCAATTATTTTCATTAGTCAACATATTATTCAATAGAATTTCAGCTTCATCTGGTGTTCTTTCCCTGAAAACACAACCAGCACAACTACCCAGGTGGTCTCTGGAAGCATCAGTTAGTCCATTATAAAAGATATCAAGTATTTCATTTTTCTTAAGTGGATGATCAGGCAAAGCATTAAGTAATTGGAGAAGCCTCCCCCAAGCTTGTGGGAGATTCTCCTCTTCAATTTGCACAAAATTATATATTTCCCTTAAAGCAGCTTGTTTCTTATGAGCGGGGAAATATTTAGCAGAGAAGTAATCAATCATATCCCGAGTACTACACACACAAACAGGATCAAGAGAATTAAACCATGTCTTAGCATCACCCTTTAATGAGAACGGAAATAATTTAAGGATATAATAATAGCGAGTTTTCTTATCATTAGTGAACAGGGTGGCTATATCATTTAATTTAGTAAGATGTGCCACAACAGTTTTAGATTCATAGCCATAGAAAGGATCACATTCAACTAAAGTAATTATCTCAGGGTCGACAGAGAATTAATAATCCTTATCAGTAACAAAGATAGGTGAAGTAGCATAAGTAGGATTATATTTCATTCTAGCATTCAGAGTTTTTTGTTTCAGCTTAGCTAATAATTTCTTAAGATCGCTCCTATCATTGCAAACAAGAAAATCTCTAGCAGTTTCTTCATCCATAACATAGCCCTCAGGAACAATAGGTAATTCATATCTAGGGGGAGAATCTTCATCATCACTTTCATCAATATTATCAGTTTCAATAATTTCATTCTCTCTAGCCCTAGCAAGTTGTTCATCAAGAAATTCACCAAGTGGCACAGTAGTATCAAGCATAGAAGTAGTTTCATCATAAGTATCATGCATAGCAGAAGTGGCATCATCAATAACATGCGACATATCAGAATTAATAGCAGAAGCAGGTTTAGGTGTCGCAAGCTTACTCAAAACAAAAGGTGAATCAAGTGCAGAGCTAGATGGCAGTTCCTTACCTCCACTCGTAGTTGAGGGATAAATCTTGGTTCTTGGATCTTTCAAGTTCTTCATAATGATAAGCAGATATAAATCCCAAGTGACTCAAAGAATAGAGCTATGCTCCCTGGCAACGGCGCCAAAAAATAGTCTTGATAGCCCACAAGTATAGGGGATCACAACAGTTTTTGAGGGTAGAGTATTCAACCCAAATTTATTGATTCGACACAAGGGGAGCCAAAGAATATTCTCAAGTATTAGCAGCTGAGTTGTCAATTCAACCACACTTGGAAACTTAATATCTGCAGCAAAGTGTTTAGTATCAAAGTAATATGATAGTAGTGGTAACGGTGGTAAAAGGTAATGGTAGCAAAAGTAATATTTTTTGTGTTTTGTAGTGATGATAACAATAGCAACGGAAAAGTAAATAAGCGAAGAACAATATATGGAAAGCTCGTAGGCAATGGATCGGTGATAGAGAATTATGCCGGATGCGGTTTGCTACCACTTGAGCACTGCGTTGGATTTCCTTGAAGAGGAAAGAATGATGCAGCAAAGTAGCGTAAGTATTTCCCTCAGTTTTTGAGAACCAAGGTATCAATCCAGTAGGAGGCTACGCACGAGTCCCTCATACCTGCACAAAACAAATAACTCCTCGCAACCAACGCGATAAGGGGTTGTCAATCCCTTCACGGTCACTTACGAGAGTGAGATCTGATATATATGATAGAATAATATTTTTGGTATTTTTGTGATAAAGATGCAAAGTAAAATAAAAGCAAAGTAAAAAAGCAAAGTAAAAAAGCAAAGAAAATAACTAAGTATTGGAAGATTAATATGATGAAGATAGACCCGGGGCCATAGGTTTCACTAGTGGCTTCTCTCAAGAGCATAAGTATTTTACGGTGGGTCAACGAATTACTGTTGAGCAATTGACATAATTGATCATAGTTATGAGAATATCTAGGTATGATAATGTGTATAGGAATCACATCCGAGACAAGTAGACCGACTCCTGCCTGCATCTACTACTATTACTCCACTCATCGACCGCTATCCAGCATGCATCTAGAGTATTAAGTTCATGAAAACAGAGTAACGCCTTAAGCAAGATGACATGATGTAGATGGATAAATTCATGCAATATGATAAAAATCCCATCTTGTTATCCTCGATGGCAACAATACAATACGTGCCCTGCTTCCCCTACTGTCACTGGGAAAGGACACCGCAAGATTCAACCCAAAGCTAAGCACTTCTCCCATTGCAAGAAAGATCAATCTAGTAGGCCAAACCAAACTGATAATTCGAAGAGACTTGCAAAGATAACCAATCATACATAAAAGAATTCAAATAAGATTCAAATATTGTTCATAGATAATCTTGATCATAAACACACAATTCATCGGTCTCAACAAACACACCGCAAAAAGAAGATTACATCGAATAGATCTCCACAAGAGAGGGGGAGAACATTGTATTGAGATCCAAAAAGAGAGATGAAGCCATCTAGCTAATAACTATGGACCCGAAGGTCTGAGGTAAACTACTCACACTTCATTGGAGAGGCTATGGTGTTGATGTAGGAGCCCTCCGTGATGGATGTCCCTCCGGTAGAGCTCCGGAACAGGCCCCAAGATGGGATCTCGTGGATACAGAAAGTTACGATGGTGGAATTAGGGTTTTGGCTCTGTATCTGATCGTTTGGGGGTACGTAGGTATATATAGGAGGAAGGAGTACGTCGGTGGAGCAACAGGGGGGCCACGAGGGTGGAGGGCGCGCCTGGGGGGGTAGGCACGCCCCCTACCTCGTGGCCTCCCTGTTGGTTGCTTGACGTAGTCCAAGTCTCCTGGGTCTTGTTCGTTCCAAAAATCACGTTCCCGAAGGTTTCATTCCGTTTGGACTCCGTTTGATATTCCTTTTCTTTGAAACCCTAAAATAGGCAAAAAAAACAAAAATTCTGGGATGGGCCTCCGGTTAATCGGTTAGTCCCAAAAATAATATAAAAGTGGATAATAAAGCCCAATAATGTCCATAACAGTAGATAATATAGCATGGAGCAATGAAAAATTATAAATACGTTGGAGACGTATCAAGCTTCCCCAAGCTTAATTCCAGCTCATTCTCGAGTAGGTAAATGATAAAAAAGATAATTTTTGATGTGAAGTGCTACTTGGCATAATTTTAATGTAATTCTTCTTAATTGTGGTATGAATATTCAGATCCTAAATATTCAATATAAAAGTTTAATATTGACATAAAAATAATAATACTTCAAGCATACTAACAAAGCAATCATGTATTCTCAAAATAACATGGCCAAAGAAATTTTTCCCTACAAAATCATATAGTCTGGCTATGCTCTATCTTCACCACAAAAAGTATTTAAATCATGCACAACCCCGATGACAAGCCAAGAAATTGTTTCATACTTTTGACATTCTCAAACTTTTTAAATCTTCACGCAATACATGAGCGTGAGCCATGGATATAACACTATATGTGGAATAGAATGGTGGTTGTGGAGAAGACAAAAAGGGAGAAGATAGTCTCACATCAACTAGGCGTATCATGGGGCTATGGAGATGCCCATCAATAGATATCAATGTGAGTGAGTAGGGATTGCCATGCAACGGATGCACTAGAGCTATAAGTATATGAAAGCTCAAAAAAAGAAACTAAGTGGGTGTGCATCCAACTTGCTTGCTCATGAAGACCTAGGGAACTTTGGGGAAGCCCATCATTGGAATATACAAGCCAAGTACTATAATGAAAAATTCCCACTAGTATATGAAAGTGACCAAATGAGAGGCTCTCTATCATGAATATCATGGTGCTACTTTAAAGCACAAGTGTGGTAAAGGATAGTAACATTGTCCCTTCTCTCTTTTTCTCTCATTTTTTTAATTTGGGCCTTTTCTCCTTTTTTATGGCCTCTATTCTTTCCCTTTTTTATTTTTTGTTCGGAGTCTCATCCCGACTTGTGGGGGAATCATAGTCTCCATCATCCTTTCCTCACTGGGACAATGCTCTAATAATGATGATCATCACACTTTTATTTTGTTACAACTCAACAATTACAACTCGATACTTAGAACAAAACATGACTCTATATGAATGCCTCCGCCGGTGTACCGGGATATGCAATGAATCAAGAGTGACATGTATGAAAGAATTATGAATGGTGGCTTTTCCACAAATACGATGTCAACTACATGATCATGCTAAGTAATATGACAATGATGGAGTGTGTCATAATAAACGAAAGTTGCATGGCGATATATCTCGGAATGGCTATGGAAATGCCATAATAGATAGGTATGGTGGCTGTTTTGAGGAAGGTATATGGTGGTTGTATGATACCGGTGAAAGGTGTGCGGTATTAGAGAGGCTAGCAATGGTGGAAGGAAGAAAAGTGCGTATAATCCATGGACTCAACATTAGTCATAAAGAACTCATATACTTATTGCAAAAATCTACAAGATGTCAAAGCAAAGTATTACGCGCATGCTCCTAGGGGGATAGATTGGTAGGAAAAGACCATCGCTCGTCCCTGACCGCCACTCATAAGGAAGACAATCAAAAAATAAATCATGCTCCGACTTCATCACATAACAGTTCACCATACGTGCATGCTACGGGAATCACAAACTTTAACACAAGTATTTCTCAAATTCACAACTATTAAACTAGCACAACTTTAATATCACCATCTTCATATCTCAAAACAATTATCAAGCATCAAACTTCTCATAGCATTCAACACACTCATAAGAAAGTTATTACTATTCTTGAATACCAAGCATATTACGATTATTTAAGAAAATTACCATGCTATTTAATACTATCAAAATAATATAAGTGAATCATGAGAGATCAATAGTTTCTATAAAACAATTCCACCACCGTGCTCTAAAAAATATAAGTGATGTACTAGAGCAAAACTATATAACTCAAATGATATAAGCGAAGCACATAGAGTATTCTAACAAATTCCAAATCATGTATGGCTCTCTCAAAAGGTGTGTATAGAAAGGATGATTGTGGTAAACTGAAAAGCAAAGACTCAAATCATACAAGACGCTCCAAGCAAAACACATATCATGTGGTGAATAAAAATATAGCTCCAAGTAAAATTACCGATAGAAGTAGACGAAAGAGGGGATGCCTTCCGGGGCATCCCCAAGCTTTGGCTTTTAGGCGTCCTTAGATTATCTTGGGGGTGCCATGGGCATCCACAATCTTAGGCTCTTGCCAATCCTTGTTCCATAATCCATCAAATCTTTACCCAAAACTTGAAAACTTCACAACACAAAACTTAAAGTAGAAAATCTCGTGAGCTCCGTTAGCGAAAGAAAACAAAAGACCACCTCAAGGTACTGTAATGAACTCATTCATTATTTATATTGGTGTTAAACCTACTGTATTACAACTTCTCTATGGTTTATAAACTATTTTACTTGCCATAGATTCATCAAAATAAGCAAACAACACACGAAAAACAGAATCTGTCAAAAACAGAACAGTCTGTAGTAATCTGTAGCTAGCGCAATATTTGGAACCCCAAAAATTCTAAAATAAATTTATGTACGTGAGGAATTTATCTATTAATCATCTTCAAAAATAATTAACTAAATATCACTTTACAAATAAAAATGGCAGTAGTTCTCGTGAGCGCTAAAGTTTCTGTTTTTACAGCAAGATAACAAGACTTTCCCCAAGTCTTCCCAATGGTTCTACTTGGCACAAACACTAATTAAACACAAAAAACACAACCAAAACAGAGACTAGGTAAATTATTTATTACTAAACAGGAGAAAAAATCAAGGAATAAAAATAAAATTGGGTTGCCTCCCAACAAGCGCTATCGTTTAACGCCCCTAGCTAGGCATAAAAAGCAAGGATAGATCTAGGTATTGCCATCTTTGGCTTTAGGGAAAAAGAGAGCAAACTTGTTATCTATGGAATTAATCTTTCTATTTTAACAAAGTACATGTCCATTAATGGTAGAAGAAAGATTAAGAATGTTGTGGAAATTGGCATCTAGGCTAGCTTTTATCTCTTCAATAGATTTGTTTTGGTAAGAAAGCAAAAGAGATGTGATTTTAGATTTCTCGTTAATGGGGTGCCCAAATATAGTTTTCATCCTCTCATAGGTATCTATGGGGTCCCCTTCAAGAAAACCCTCCTTGAAAATAGAATCTAAAACTTGTTTGAACAAAGCGGGCAGCCCAACATAAAAGCCTTTTAAGTAAACCTCAATTTTATATTGGGGTACATAGCTAGCCCGGATCCTTAACAGCCTATCCCAAGCATCTTTCAAAGATTCATCAAGTAAATAACGAAAAATTCCAGAATCATCTTCATCAAAATTACTAAGGTTCTCATTGATAACTCCGGCAAGTTTTTCCATAGCATTCCGATTTATGAGTTTAGATAAGATAGCAGGATTGTCTAAAGCACTAGAACTTGGGAGAGAACCCCCAATTCTTTTTGGTTCCGACATGGCGAGGGAAAAGGGAGCGAAAATAGGCAAATAGGGAAAGAGAGGGAGGATGGAGAGAGAGAGGGCGAATAAAACGGCAAGGGTGAAGTGGGGGAGAGGAAAACGAGAGGCAAATGGAAAATAATGTAATGCGGGAGATAAGGGTTGTGACGGGTACTTGGTATGTTGACTTTTGCGTAGACTACCCGGCAACGGCGCCAGAAATCTTCGTGCTACCTCTTGAGCACTGTGTTGAATTTCCTTGAAGAGGAAAGGATGATGCAACAAAGTAGCGTAAGTATTTCCCTCAGTTTTTTAGAACCAAGGTATCAATCCAGTAGGAGGCTACGCGCGAGTCCCTCATACCTACACAAAACAAATAACTCCTCGCAACCAATGCGATAAGGGGTTGTCAATCCCTTCACGGTCACTTCCGAGAGTGAGATCTGATAGATATGATAGAATAATATTTTTGGTATTTTTGTGATAAAGATGCAAAGTAAAATAAAAGAAAAGTAAAAATCAAAGGAAATAACTAAGTATTGGAAGATTAATATGATGAAGATAGACCCGGGGGCCATAGGTTTCACTAGTGGCTTCTCTCAAGAGCATAAGTATTTTATGGTGGGTGAATGAATTAATGTTGAGTAATTGACAGAATTGAGCATAGTTATGAGAATATCTAGGTATGATCATGTGTATAGGCATCACATCCGAGACAAGTAGACCGACTCCTGCCTACATCTACTACTATTACTCCACTCATCGACCGCTATCCAGCATGCATCTAGAGTATTAAGTTCATGAAAACGGAGTAACGCCTTAAGCAAGATGACATGATGTAGATGGATAAATTCATGCAATATGATAAAAACCCAATCTTGTTATCCTCAATGGCAACAATACAATACGTGCCTTGCTGCCCCTACTTTCACTGGGAAAGGACACCGCAAGATTGAACCCAAAGCTAAGCACTTCTCCCAAGAAAGATCAATCTAGTAGGCCAAATCAAACTGATAATTCGAAGAGACTTGCAAAGATAACCAATAATACATAAAAGAATTCAGAGACGATTCAAATATTGTTCATAGATAATCTTAATCATAAACCCACAATTCATCGATCTCAACAAACACACCGCAAAAAAGAAGATTGCATTGAATAGATCTCCACAAGAGAGGGGTAGAACATTGTATTGAGATCCAAAAAGAGTGAAGAAGCCATCTAGCTAATAACTATGGACCTGAAGGTCTGAGGTAAACTACTCACACAACATCGGAGAGGCTATGGTGTTGATGTAGAAGCCCTCCGTGATGGATGCCCCCCCCCCCCGGCAGAGCTCCGGAATAGGCCCCAAGATGGGATCTCGTGGATACAGAAAGTTACAGCGGTGGAATTATGGTTTTAGCTTCGTATCTGATCATTTGGGGGTACGTAGGTATATATAGGAGGAAGGAGTACGTCGGTGGAGCAACAGGGGGCCCACGAGGGTGGAGGGCGTGCCTGGGGGGTAGGCGCACGCCCCTACCTCGTGGCCTCCCTGTTGGTTGCTTGACATAGGGTCCAAGTCTCCTGGGTCTTGTTCATTCCAAAAATCACGTTCCCGAAGGTTTCATTCCGTTTGGACTCCGTCTGATATTCCTTTTCTTCGAAACCCTAAAATAGGCAAAAAAATAGCAATTCTGGGATGGGCCTCCGGTTAATAGGTTAGTCCCAAAAATAATATTAAAGTGGATAATAATGCCCAAAACAGTAGATAATATAGCATGGAGCAATAAAAAATTATAGATACGTTGGAGACATATCACGGTTCATCATGTAACAGTCATAACATAGGGTGACACAAAACTAGCTCCAATTCATCAATGTAATGTAGGCATGTATTCCGAATATAGTCATACGTGCTGATGGAAAAGAACTTGCATGACATCTTTTGTCCTACCCTCCCGTGGCAGCAGGGTCCTATTGGAAACTAAGGGATATTAAGGCCTCCTTTTAATAGAGTACCAGACCGAAGCATTAACACATAGTGAATACATGAACTCCTCAAACTATGGTCATCACCGGGAGTGGTCCCGATTATTATCAGTTTGGGGTTGCCGGATCATAACACATAGTAGGTGACTATAGACTTACAAGATAGGATCAAGAACTCTCATATATTCATGAAAACATAATAGGTTCAGATCTGAAATCATGGCACTCCGGCCCTAGTGACAAGCATTAAGCATAGCAAAGTCATAGCAACATCAATCTCAGAACATAGTGGATACTAGGGATCAAACCCTAACAAAACTAACTCGATTACATGATAAATCTCATCCAACCCATCACCATCCAGCAAGCCTACGATGGAATTACTCACGCACGGCGGTGAGCATCATGAAATTGGTGATGGAGGATGGTTGATGATGACTGAGGGAGTCCTGGATTAGGGGGTGTTCGGATAGCCGGACTATACCTTCAGCCGGACTCCTAGACTATGAAGATACAAGATTGAAGACTTCATCCCGTGTCCGGAAAGGACTTTCCTTGGCGTGGAAGGCAAGCTTGGCGATACGGATATATAGATCTCCTACCATTGTAACCGACTTTGTGTAACCCTAACCCTCTCCGGTGTCTATATAAACCGGAGGGTTTTAGTCCGTAAGGACAACATAGACAACAACAATCATACCATAGGCTAGCTTCTAGGGTTTAGCCTCTCCGATCTCGTGGTAGATCTACTCTTGTACTACCCATATCATCAATATTAATCAAGAAGGACGTAGGGTTTTACCTCCATCGAGAGGGCACGAACCTGGGTAAAACTTCGTGTCCCTTGCCTCCTGTTACCATCCGGCCTAGACGCACAATTCGGGACCCCCTACCCGAGATCCGCCGGTTTTGACACCGACATTGGTGCTTTCATTGAGAGTTCCTCTGTGTCGTCGCCATCAGGAAGGATGCCTCGCCCCGTCTTTAAAGACGACACCGTTGCTAAGGGAGCTTTGGTTGTCGGCCAAACCCTCCGGCTAGGTGGTTTTCTTAGGACCGCCTGTTCGGCTTCTACGCCGATCATGACCTCTCGAGCCATCGAAAACAATCTTGATGTCAGCTCAGAACTCGCCGAGCAGTTAGATCCAATGGAGCTCTAATCCATAAACGAGCTCTTGGATCGCTTCGACGCCCTGGGAGTCGCTAGAGATTACGACCAGACTGGGCCTAAACCCGATCTGAGAGAGATTAACTCTCCCCAAGTCTCCCATCACGTTGCCGTGGTAGAGGGACAGTGCGGCGGCCCTTCATCTATCTTAAGGACTCGTTACGTCCGGATTCCCGATCCCTCCAAGCCGGATACCCGCGGACGGGAGGATATCACTCAAGACCCGAATTTAGAGTCAGGCGACGGACTGGATTCACTGGATATCATCCAGGAATCCAAATTTTCGAGTTCGGAAATTCCTCGGCCTCTAAGCCTCAGATGGGGTGAGGCTTCGGATTCAATTCCACCCACCCACCCGAACATTAGCGATCTATCTCAAATTAGGCAAGAGCCCGAAGAAATAGTACATCATTACTGGGCCAGATTCCTCCTAGTTATGAACAGGATAAAGGACTGCCGCGAGGAAGACGCGATTTCATTCTTCTGCAATAATTGCACGGACAAGGGAATCCTCAACACCATAAGTCGCCATGATATTAGACGCTTCGCTGACTTGGCGTCCAAAGTATGAAAGTACTGTGCGATGGAAAGTGCCTGGAAAACCGAAATAAAATTTTGGGACAATCCGGCCCTGAATGCAAACCCAGTCCGAAATAAAAGGGTACATCATCGCCAGACACCCGGGTCAAACACCAAAAAGCAAAAACCCTCTACAGGGCATGGAACCGTATTGGAAGGATGGCTTAATGGACCTTGTAAAATTCACAGTACAGAGGACGCCACACCAACTCACAGCCTTAGAGCATGTTGGATACTCCGGCAGGTGGCCAAAATTGGCGAAAATCTCCTAATTCCGGAGGCCAAAGAAAGCCACCCCAGAGACACCAATACGGTATTAACAGTCTTCGAGGCTTTCGCATCAAATAATATGCGAAAAAGGACACTCCGCAGCCTTGCCGAAGTCTACCAAGTAGCAACAATAAATCCATGGAGTGACACGGCTATTACCTTCAGCGCTAGTGATGAACCTAAATTCCGAACAGCCCGAGCATCAGCCACATTGGTCCTCAGTCCAATAGTGGACGGCTTTCGTCTTACCAAGGTACTCATGGACGGCGGCAGCGGATTGAACCTCATTTATGAGGAAACCCTTCAAAAAATGCAAATAGACTGGAACTGCATTGAGCGAAGCAGCACAACCTTTAGAGGAATAATCCCCAGTCAGGAAGCGCGCTATACAGGAAAAATCACACTACATGTGGTGTTCGGCATGCCGGATAATTACAGGTCCGAAGAGGTCACGTTCCATGTGGCTCCGTTCAGCAGCGGTTATCACGCTCTGCTAGGGCGGGAAGCGTTTACAATCTTCCAAGCAATACCCCATTACGGGTACATGAAGCTCAAGATGCCCGGGCCCAATGGGATCATCACTCTCGCTAGTGATCCGGACATAGCACTCCACGCCGAAAACAAGACAGCCGCACTGGCCCTTCAGGCACTATCCGAAGCCCTAGCGGCTGAGGAACTGACTGTGCTGCGCTCCATGGTGAATAGAGACGACGTGGTACTCGACAAAAGATCCAAGTCCACCTCCTTTAAACCGGCGGACAAAATAGTCAAATTCCAGGTCCATCCAACGGACCCCAATAAAACAGCTTCCATCGGGGCACATTTAAACCCTGATGTAGACGCCGCACTGCGAGAGTTCCTACGAGAGAACTGGGACATTTTCGCCTGACACCCTTCAGACATGCCAGGAATCCCACGCAGGCTAGCCGAGCACAGCTTAAATATCCAAACAGGATTCAAACCTATCAAACAGGCTCTTCGGTGTTTTTCCGAACCTAAGAGATAGGCCATGGGAGAGGAGCTAGCAAAGCTATTGGAGGCCGGATTCATCAGAGATATAAAACATCCGGACTGGCTAGCAAACCTGGTGATGGTACCAAAGAAGGACAAATCCTGGCGCCTGTGTGTTGATTTTAAAGACCTTAACAAGGCCTGCCCAAAGGATCTCTTCCCCCTCCCCCGCATCGATCAAATTATCGATGCTACCGCAGGACATGATTCGTTGTGTTTCCTCGACGCATATTCCGGCTACCATCAAATCAAGATGGCAGAACCAGACCAAGCCGCAACGGCATTTATCACACCATACGGCCCATTCTGCTTCAACACGATGCCCTTCGGGCTCAAAAACGCCAGCGCAACATATCAGCGCATGATTCAGACATGTCTGGCAAGCCAGATTGGCAAAACAGTGGAGGCATATGTAGATGATGTGGTCGTCAAAACAAGACATGTTGAATCTCTAGTAGACGACTTGAGGCTCACATTTGATAACCTCCGAACATACGACATCAAGCTCAACCCGGAAAAATGCGTTTTCGGCGTTCCAGCCGGAAAGCTCTTGGGCTTCATTGTATCCGGTAGAGGAATCGAAGCAAATCCAGCCAAGATCCGAGCTCTGTCGCAACTGGACATCCCAAAGGACCTCAAACAAATACAAAAGTTAACCGGATGCATGGCGGCTCTAAGCCGCTTTATCTCCCGCTTGGGAGAAAAGGCCCTACCCCTTTACCGCCTCCTTCGGCGCACCGAACACTTCAAATGGACGGATGCAGCCACGGCAGGACTCGACGAAATAAAAGCCATACTGGCAACAAACCCAGTCCTGGTCACGCCAAACATTAGCGAACCAATGCTATTATACATTGCAGCAACACATCAGGTTGTAAGTGCAGTGCTCGTCGTCGAACGAGAAGCGGACGGACACAAATTCCCCCTTCAAAAGTCGGTCTATTACGTGTCCACTGTTCTCACTCCCTGCAAATCACGGTACCCACATTACCAAAATATTGCGTACACGGTATTCATGGCATCCCGGAAGCTACGACACTACTTTCAAGTGTGTTCAATAACAGTAGCCTCGGAAGTACCACTTAACGATATTATAAACAACCGTGACACAACGGTCCGGATTGCAAAATGGGCCATTGAGCTCCTCCTGTTCGACATAACTTATAAGCCACGGCGAGCCATCAAGTCACAAGTCTTGGCCGACTTCATCGCAGAATGGACGGAGGCCGAACTCCCTAAAGAGTATGGCACATATTCAAATTGGATCATGCATTTCGACGGCTCCAAGATATTGGCCGGACTGGGGGCTCGCGTCGTTTTGACGTCCCCCACAGGAGACGCAGTTCAATATGTACTCCAGATTACGTACACGGACTCCAACAATGCAGCCGAATATGAGGCCCTTTTACATGGTCTCTGGATGGCAGTATCCATGGGCATTCAACGCCTAGAGGTGTGTGGGGATTCGAACCTTGCAATATCCCAAATAAATGGAGACTTCGATGCCAAGGATCCAAAAATGGCAGCTTATCGCAACGCCATCCTAAAAATGTTAGCTCGGTTCGAGGGGCTTGAATTTCACCATATAGCCCGGGAAAATAATCAGGTGGCAGATGTCCTGGCACACATCGGCACAAAACGCGATGTAGTCCCCCCCCAACATCTTCTTGGAAAGGCTGTTCAAGCCATCCGTGGTATGGGAAGGGGAGCCGAACAATAACAGCCCAGACCCAACCGCACTGCCCGACACCGAACATTCTGACACAATCGGAGGCTCTGCCAATGAAATAACACCTTCAGCCCACGTAATAATGGCCGTCATTGCCCCATGGACAGAACCATTCCTCGCCTACCTCATTAGGCAGGAACTCCCCGAGGACCAAAATGAGGCACGCTGCATCGTGCGGCGATCCAAAGCCTACAAAGTCCACGAGGGAGAACTTTATAAGAAAAGCACTACCGGAGTCCTTCAAAGGTGCATCTCCGAAGAAGAAGGGCGGAACCTCCTGGCTGAAATTCATGCCGGACTCGGCGGTCACCACGCCGCAGCTCGGTCCCTTGTGAGCAAGGCTTTCCGCACAAGCTTTTGCAGGCCGACGGCCCGGGCAGATGCCCAGGACTTAGTCCAACAATGCACCGGTTGCCAGCTCTTTGCAAACCAAAGCCATATGCCACCCACCGCCCTCCAAACTATCCCCATCACATGGCCCTTCGCGGTCTGGGGCTTGACATGGTTGGACCCCTTAAAGGCGGAACCCACAAGCAAAAATACTTACTGGTCATGGTGGATAAGTTCACCAAATGGATAGAAGCCAAGCCTGTTAAGATGGCCGAATCCGGACTTGTGATAGACTTTATATCCGGGGTTGTACACTGTTACGGCGTCCCCCACAGCATCATCACTGATAACGGCACGAACTTTACGGCCGATGAGGTAAAACTCTGGTGCAAAAACATGGGCATCAAGCTCGATTATGCTTCCGTCTATCACCCACAAACTAACGGCCAGGTCGAACGTGCAAATAGTCTTATCATGAGCGGCATTAAACCCAGATTAGTGCGGTCCCTCACGAAATCCAACACGCACTGGGTAGAGGAGCTCGACTCCGTGCTTTAGGGGCTGCGGACCACGCCGAATCGTACCACCGGATAAACACCATTCTTTATGGTGTACGGCGCAGAGGCAGTTTTGCCTTGCGACATAATTCATGACTCACCTCGAGTGCGCATGTACGAAGAAAGAGAAGCCGACCTCGATCGGCAGGACAGTTTGGACGCATTGGAGGAGGAGCGTGACGTGGAAAAAGCCCGTTCCGCATTCTATCAACAGCAGGCTCGACGATACCAAAGTAGAGAAGTACGGGCCAAAAATTACAACGTTGGCGAATTAGTTCTACGCCTGTCGGACAAGAAAAAGGACAAACTCAAGCCCAAGTGGGAAGGACCCTTCATAATTGACCAAGTTCTGCCTGGTGGAGCGTACCGCCTGCGAAATGCATCGGATAACCGACTCGAGCCGAACCCATGGAACGCAGCCCGTCTCCAAAGATTCTATGCCTAGAGCCGGACTCTATGTTCGTCTCCTTCCTCTGTCCATTTTTATATGCTTTCTATCTTACATTCCTCTTCCTCTCTCTCCATCTCTTATAGCCTTTAAAAGCTCATAAAGTGATGCGCTATCCGTGCTCACTAAACCTGGGGGCTTCTTTAAACATAAGCTTATTTATACGGGCTTCATGCCCAACACATGTGTCACACTTCCGCATGTACCTTTTATTCACCATTATATGCATCGATATGACTTAAGTTTTGGCCAAGTTGGGTTGCCTGGCTCCTGTGCTTACCCCTACGTTCCCGATTGTTCGGCTAGGTGGTAAAGGGAGCACCTCTGCGATTGTTACTGGCGGGTCAGCCGGATGTGTACCTCGGACTGGGTGAAGCCGAAAGCTAGCGTTCTTAAGGGAATATTCAGTCGGTGAACTAAAGATGATCTTTTTTATTTATCTATATGCCCCCAGACGTTTTTCCTGCGTTTCTTTTCGCAGCATGGACATGCACTTTAGGGCATGCCTCCCAGGGAAAGGAACCCCTAACGGAACTATTCTCCCTGGAAGATGTATCTTACTAACCATGTAATATAACATAACTAGTCGGGCACTTGTCTATTCACGCACTAATGACCCCTACGCCTGGTCTCCATGCATTCCTCGGTTCCTATCTAACTGCATGAGAATTCGGACACACTCCAGACCGTCAGGTCCCGAGGCTGAAGCGACAGGGTCAGCCATGACAAATGATCTACAATCCGGCTAGAAGGCATCATAAATGTCAATTAAATTACAAAGTCATTTTGATTGACTGTATTCCTCTTCAATACCATCTAACAGGCTGTCTAATTTACAGTCCTGTTGGGAATACTTTGCGGCCAACTCTACTTGGCCGTATACTAAGCTTACAGGGATCTCCTTCCCATCGGGCCCTATAGGACCGACCTCGGCCATATGGTTGGGTCAGCCTTTGAGTACCGTGTCTTCACCATGGCCCAGGCCTCCCTCGCGCCCTGATGGCAGGCTGATATCTTCCACAATTGGAAGCGCCGCCGTGCTCCCTTTAGCTTCTCCGCAGGCTCTCCAAGACCTTCGGGCATGGAGACGGATGGCCACAGGGCCTGGGCAACGCCTTGCATCGCCTGCCGAACTCGATCGAGCAGTTGCGAGAGCTCGGGAAGAAGGTCACCCGTGGCACCGGGCATCTCCTCTGCAGGACGACCTGTTAGCACGCCTACAGACATTGCTCTGTTAGTCGACTTCCCTGTCGAACTTTCTTTCAAAGGTTCGTTCAAGCACTTACTAAATATGTCGCGCCGAAGCCGCTGATTCTCCCTCACGGAGTCTGACAACTAGGCACAAACATCTTTCAGCTCGACACCTAGCTTGGTGTTGGCATCTTGGAGATCGTTCTTCTCCCGCCTCACCTTTGTCAGCACCTTCTCACCAGCCTTTAGCTGGCGTAGGAGGTGTTGCATTTCCGGATTCGATCCGGCGCCATCTGCAATTTCATTTATCAGATTTGCACCCATGTCGTGCTTCGCACAATACTTATATTTCGAAGTGTATATTACCAGAGGGGGTCTCCTTGGGCTCCCCTGTCGCGGCTAGTGCGGCCTCAAGTTGGGCTTTGCACTCTTCCAGCTCCTTGGATAGTAGGGAATTCTTTTCGGTAAGAACATGCATAACAAATGACCCTTAAATCAGTTATTTTAACTGTTTCAAGTCTCGGGGGCTATTGGTATATATATAATTACCAAAATTTTCTTACCCGTATGTCTTTCACATATTGCTCCGTGTCTCTGGCCAGACCATTTTGAGCAGCACGGAGGCACGCATCTCCCGAATTGAAGGCATCCAACGCCTTTTGGGAGAAACAAGAATCCTGAAGAACTATCCGGCGACGCCTGTGGTTCATGGCACTCTCCACCTCGGAATTGGTGGCAGACAGCCTGTCCGCATCCTCTGTCGAAGGAGCGTCCGGTGCGCGCCTCGTGTTCGCCTCCGCTTCTGGACCAGGCTTTGGAGCCTGGCTGGCGGAGGCGCGATTGGCAGCCTCTCCGGATATAGTCCGGCGAGGTCTCTTTGTCCTGAAGAGAGCACGAGTGTTAATGTGCCTCGAAGGTATAATACTTGGGATAGGGGGCGCGCCATACCTTTGCGCTGACGCCTCGGTCCGGACTACACTTCTTTTTTGCCCCCGGGGCCCGGCGGCCCCTCGTTGGCTTGTCGCCGCAGGTTCAGCCTTCCGCCTCAAAAACCTCCCCTGCAGAGTTCGGTTGTAATCAGGAAACTGAAAACACGAGAGGGCGGACACCTATTCGAGGTACTGTGACTTCGATCTCAGTTACCTGGGAGGCCGGAATTAGCCCTGGGTAATCGGTCGTAATGGCCACCAAGGCGTTGTCCTTGCTCAATTGATGAAACACTCCATCAATCAGCTCCACAGATATGTTCGGATCCTCTTGAGAGGCCGGGTCGAGGGACCGTCCTGGGTCCTCGGGTTGTGTAGGAGGGCTGCTTATTTCCTTAACAGCCCGGTGCAGTTCCTGCATTGGAGTCATCAGACTAAATATTTAATAATGGGAATACAAAACGGATGTGCAAGTGAATGCGACCACTTACCCAGCTTGGGGGATTGTGCATAGAGAATCCGCCCTATGGGTTGATGTGGAGAAATTCCTCCTCTTCTCCCTTATACAAGGTGGACAAGATCTTTAGTAGAGCGGCAGCCGAATCCGGCCCCTTACGGCCGTAGCGGGTGGCGTCGTCCTCCCCGTTGAAATCCCACATGGGGTGGCTTCTATACTGAAGCGGCTGCACCCCCCGCATGATGCATTCGGCCATAACCCCGATCATGGTTAGTCCAGAATGGGCCAACAATCTTATTCGGCCCATAAGGTAAATGATGTTCCTGTCACATTCCCTCTGAGGGCTCCGTGGACACCAGCTTAGGCGCTTCTTTAAGGGGGCACTGTCGAATTCAGGGAGGCCAATCCGGACAGGATCCGGCAGCGGGACGTCTTCTATGTAGAACCATTCAGAGGGCCAGTCTTCGGACACCTTCTTTGGGGTTCTGGACAAATATCCGGTCCCGACGATGTGCCACACTTCGGCTCCGCCCACTTGATACATTGACCCCTCCTTAGAGCGGGGCACAAGGCAGAATAACCTTTTCCATAGCCCAAAGTGAGCCTCGATGCCCAAAAACAGCTCGCAGAGGGCTACGTAGCCCACGATATGCAAAATGGAGGCTGGCGTGAGATTGTGTAGCTGGAGGCCGTAGAACTCCAGCAGCCCCCGGAGGAAGGGATGGATTGGAAACCCGAGCCCCCTTATTATATAGGGTACAAGGCATACCCGCTCTCCTTTGGAAGGATTGGGGGCCCTCTCCGCTTGCTTTCCGCCGTTATAGATGGCAAGACCGGCTCGGACCGGGACCATATAGGCCGGGGGGAGGAATCCCTTGGTCTGGAGCGTCACTAGCTCGCTATGCGGGACGGAGCATCTCTTCCAGTACCCATACTGAGGGCTGGAAGGGCGAGAGGAGGAGTTGTGATGGCTGGCCATGGTGGAATGGGCCTTTGTCGGATGCGCTCTGATGAACACTCGCGAAGGGGGGAAGATGTGGTCTGGATCTAAATCCTCATCCCCTTAAATAGGGTAGTTCATTTACGTGGCTAAGGGTGTGAATGTAAAAAACACTCGGACTTTTCATATTCGTTGGACATGTGGGAAGCGGCCATTATTGGGCGTAGAAGCCAAGGAGCGCAACATCTACAAGAAACCGGACTTTATTCAACAGGTACACGGATTTGGGGGAGAACCTGCCTTGCAATGCCGAAGACAATCTGCGCGCCAGACGCATCGTCATTGAAGCCTGGTTCGGGGGCTACTGAGGGAGTCCTGGATTAGGGGTTGTTCGGATAGCCGGACTATACCTTCAGCCGGACTCCTGGACTATGAAGATACAAGATTGAAGACTTCCTCCCATGTCTGGAAAGGACTTTCCTTGGCGCGGAAGGCAAGCTTGGCGATACGGATATACAGATCTCCTACCATTGTAACTGACTTTGTGTAACCCTAACCCTCTCTGGTGTCTATATAAACCGGAGGGTTTTAGTCCGTAAGGACAACATAGACAACAACAATCATACCATAGGCTAGCTTCTAGAGTTTAGCCTCTCCGATCTCGTGGTAGATCTACTCTTGTACTACCCATATCATCAATATTAATCAAACAGGACATAGGGTTTTACCTCCATCGAGAGGGCCCGAACCTGGGTAAAACTTCGTGTCCCTTGACTCCTGTTACCATCTGGCCTAGACACACAGTTCGGGACCCCCTACCCGAGATCCGCCGGTTTTGACACCGACAATGACGATGGGGACGGATTCCCCTCTCCGGAGCCCCGAACGGACTCCAGATCAACCCTCCCGAGAGAGTTTATGGCTTGGCGGCGGCTCTGTATCGTAAAACATGATGAATCCATCTCCCTTGTTTTTTCTCCCCAAAAGTGAATATATGGAGTCAGGGTTGAGGTCGGTGGAGTGTCAGGGGGCCCATGAGGCAGGGGGTGCGCCCAGGGGGGTAGGTCGCGCCCCCCACCCTCGTGGACAGGTGGAGGCCCCCCTGACATGGATATTCATTCCAGTATTTTTTATATATTCCAAAATAATTCTCTGTTGATTTTTAGGTCATTCCGAGAACTTCTATTTCTGCACATAAATAACACCATGGCAATTCTGCTGAAAACAACGTTAGTCCGGGTTAGTTCCATTCAAATCATGCAAGTTAGAGTCCAAAACAAGGGCAAAAGTGTTTGGATAAGTAGATACGACGGAGACGTATCATAGGGAAAAGGCCCTTGACAGAATTAATGGTCAATGGAATGACAGTTTTTAGCTGCTTTACACTTTCAAAGCTGAAGTGGAGATGGCAAGTCCAGGGAGTGTTGTAGAGATTGACAAGCATACATTTCCATTCAAAATAAAAGGGAAGTCATTTGAGAAGGAGTGCTTCAGAAGGGCTTTTGTTTGTTTCAAGGCTTGCCGGCAGGGGTTTCTAGATGGTTGCAGGCCCTATTTGGCTGTAGATGCTACACATTTGACTGGAAGAAGGAGAGGACAGCTAGTAGCAGCTTTTGCAGTTGATGGACACAACTGGCTATTCCAAGTTGCATTTGGTGTGGTGGAGGCAGAGTCTGAGGAAAGTTGGGTCTGGTTTCTGCAACAGTTGCGCAACATTATAGGCACACCCCCAGGTTTAGCTATACACACAGATGCTTGTAATGGTTTAGAGAGTGGAGTAGAAATTGTATTCCCTAGAGTGGAGCATAGGGAATGTATGCAACACCTAGCGCATAATTTCGAAAACAAGTTCAAAGGTAAAGTTTATGATGAGAACTTATGGCCGGCATCACACAGATGCAACAAAAGGAAGCATGAACACCATTTGAGAGTGTTGTATGCTCAAAATCCTCTTGTGAAGGAGTACATGGATGCACATCATGGAAAGGTGTGGTCAAGAAGCAAATTCAACGAAATCTGCAAAGTAGATTATGTGACCAGTAACCTTGCAGAATGCTTCAATTCAAAGTTCAAGTCAGTGAAAGGGCTCTTGTTGTGGCAAGCATTTGACAAGATGAGGCAAATGATCATGATAAAGATGGCTCTTCACAAAAGAATTGCAGAAACACAATGTGTTGGTCATCAAATGCTCCCATCACTGATTAAGGCATTACACTTGAAGGCAAGAGGACTGAAGATGAAATGTATTCGATCTGGTACATATGAGGGAGAGGTTACCTATACTGACACTAAAAATAGGGTATGGAGGTATCCTGTGAACCTAAGTACTAGAGAATGTACTTGTAGGCAATGGCAGATCCGTGGGAAGCCATGCATACATGCCCTACATCTGATGATCGTTATCGGGGGTGCAGATGGTGAAGTTGATCAATATTGCTCTAAGTATTTCTCTGTTGCCAAATTTATGGCTGCTTATGCTGGCAATGTGCCTGCACTCTTGGGGAAAGATCAATGGAGCATAGTAGATCTAGGGTTCAAACTCCACGCTCCTGTCATTACTAGACCACCGGGAAGACCAAGGAACCAGAGGATTAGAGCAGGTGAGGAGGGTTGATACGTCCATTTTAGATCATGCTTTTGCATCGATATTTATTGCATAATGGGCTGTTATTACACATTATGTCACAATACTTATGCCTATTCTCTCTTATTTTACAAGGTTTACATAAAGAGGGAGAATGCCGGCAGTTGGGATTCTGGGATGGAAAAGGAGCAAATATTAGAGACCTATTCTACACAGCTCCAAAAGTCCTGAAACTTCACGGAAGACGTTTTCAGAATATATATAAAGTACTGAGCGTAAGAAGTTCACCAGGGGTCCCACACCCTGCCCACGAGGGTGGGGGCGCGCCCTACCCCCTGGGCGTGCACCCTACCTCGTGGGCCCCCTGGTGGCCCTCCGATGGCCATCTTCTGCTATATGAAGTCTTTCGATGAGAAAAAATCATAAGCCATCTTCTCGGACGAAACTCCGCCGCCACGAGGCGGAACCAATCTAGGGCTCCAGCGGAGCTGTTCTGCCGGGGAAACTTCCCTCCGGGAGGGGGAAATCATCGCCATCGTCATCACCAACACTCCTCTCATCGGGAGAGGGAAATCTCCATCAACATCTTCACCAGCACCATCTCCTCTCAAAACCCTAGTTCATATCTTGTATCCAATTCTTGTCTCCAAGTCCGGGATTGGTACTAGTAGGTTGTCAGTAGTGTTAATTACTCCTTGTAGTTGATGCTAGTTGGTTTATTTGGTGGAAGATCATATGTTCAGATCCTATATGCATATTAATACCCCTCTGATTATGAACATGAATATGCTTTGTGAGTAGTTACGTTTGTTCCTGAGGACATGGGAGAAGTCTTGCTATTAGTAGTCATGTGAATTTGGTATTCGTTCGATATTTTGATGAGATGTATGTTCTCTCTCCTCTAGTGGTGTTATGTGAACGTCGACTACATAACACGTCACCATTATTTGGGCCTAGAGGAAGGCATTGGGAAGTAATAAGTAGATGATGGGTTGCTAGAGTGACAGAAGCTTAAACCCTAGTTTATGCGTTGCTTCGTAAGGGGCTAATTTGGATCCATATGTTTCATGCTATGGTTAGGTTTACCTTAATACTCTTGTTGTAGTTGCGAATGCTTGCAATAGATGTTAATCATAAGTGGGATGCTTGTCCAAGTAAGGACAGTACCCAAGCACCGGTCCACCCACATACCAAGTTATCAAAGTACCGAACACGAATCATATGAATGTGATGAAAATTAGCTTGACGATATTCCCATGTGTCATCGGGAGCGCTTTACATCATATAAGAGTTTGTCCAGGCTTGTCCTTTGCTACAAAAAGGATTGGGCTACCTTGCTGCACTTTATTTGCTTTTGTTACATGTTTCTCGTTACAAATTATCCTATCACAAAACTATCTGTTACCACTTATTTCAGTACTTGTAGAGAATACCTTGCTGGAAACCTCTTATCATTTCCTTCTGCTCCTCGTTGGGTTCGACACTCTTACTTATTGAAAGGACTACGATAGATCCCCTATACTTGTGGGTCATCAAGACTCTTTTCTGGCGCCGTTTCCGGGGAGTGAAGCGCCTTTGGTAGGTGGAATTTGGTAAGGAAAATTTATATAGTGTGCTGAAATTTACTGTCACTTGTTACTATGGAAAGTAATCCTCTGAGGGGCTTGTTTGGGGTAACTTCACCCCGACCAGTAGAGCAAAGAGTTGCTCCTCAACCTACTGAACCCACTGAAAATGAAAATTTCTTCTTCGAAATTCCTTCGGGTATGATAGAAAAACTGCTAGCTAATCCTTTTGCAGGAGATGGAACAATGCATCCTGATGAACACCTAATATATGTGGATGAAGTTTGTGGATTATTTAAGCTTGCAGGTGTACCCGGAGATGTTGTTAAGAAGAAGGTCTTCCCTTTATCTTTGAAGGAAGATGCACTGACATGGTATAGGCTATGTGATGATACGGGGTCATGGAACTACAAACAATTGAAATTGGAATTTCATCAGAAGTTTTATCCTATGCATCTTGTTCATCGTGATCGCAATTATATATATAATTTTTGGCCTCGCGAAGGAGAAAGCGTCGCTCAAGCTTGGGGGAGGCTTAAATCAATGCTATATTCATGCCCCAATCATGAGCTCTCAAGAGAGATGATTATTCAAAATTTATATGCTCGACTTTCTGATAACAATCGCACCATGCTCGATACTTCTTGTGCTGGCTCTTTTATGAAGAAGACTATTGAATTCAAATGGGATTTATTGGAATGAATTAAACGCAACTCTGAAGATTGGGACCTCGAGAAAGGTAAGGAGTCAGGTATGACACCTAAGTTTGATTGTGTTAAATCTTTTATGGATACCGATGTTTTCCGTAAATTTAGCACTAAATATGAACTTGACTCTGAGATAGTTGCTTCTTTCTGTGAATCTTTTGCTACTTATGTTGATCTCCCCAAGGAGAAGTGGTTTAAATATCATCCTCCCATAAAAATAAAAGTAGTTGCACCTATTAAAGTTGAAGAAAAGACTATCACTTATAATGATCCTATTGTTCCTACTTCTTATGTTGAGAAACCACCTTTCCCTGTTAGGATAAAGGATCATGCTAAAGCTTCAACTGTGGTTCATAAAAGCAATATTAGAACACATACACCTCCTAAGAAAGTTAAAGTTGAACCTAATATTGCTATTGTTAAATATCTCTTGTCTGATAATATTGATAGGTATGTTATTCATTTCCTTGATAAGACTGCTAGAATTGCTAAACCTAGTGCTAAAGATAAAAACAGACTTGTGGTAGGCATGCCTGTTATTTCTGTTAAAATAGGTGATCATTGTTACAATGGCTTATGTGATATGGGTGCTAGTGCTAGTGCAATACCTTACGACTTATACAAAGAAATTATGCATGATATTGCACCTGCTGAGATAGAAGATATTGATGTCACAATTAAGCTTGCCAATAGAGATACTATTTCACCTATGGGAATTGTTAGAGATGTTGAAGTCTTGTGTGGGAAAACTAAATATCCTGCTGATTTTCTTGTTCTTGGTTCCCCACAAGATAGCTTTTGTCCCATTATATTTGGTAGACCCTTCTTAAACACTTTTAATGCTAAGATAGATTGCAAAAAGGATGTTGTTACTATCGGTTTAGATGATATGTCTCATGAATTTAATTTCTCTAAATTTAGTAGAAAACACCGTGAAGAAGAATTACCTAGTAAGGATGAAATTATTGGTCTTGCTTCTATTGTCGTACCTCCTAGTGATCCTTTAGAACAATATTTGCTAGACCATGAAAATGATATGATTATGAATGAAAGAAGGGAAATAGATGAAGTATTCTTGAAACAGGAACCTATTCTGAAACACAATTTGCCTGTTGAAATCCTAGGGGATCCTCCTCCACCCAAGGGTGATCCCGTGTTTGAGCTTAAACCGTTGCCTGATACTCTTAAATATGCTTATCTTGATGAGAAAAAGATATATCCTGTTATTATTAGTGCTAACCTTTTAGAGCATGAGGAAGAAAGATTATTGAAAACTCTGAAGAAGCACAGTGCTGCCATTGGGTATACTCTTGATGATCTTAAGGGCATTAGTCCCACTCTATGTCAACATAAAATAAATTTGGAAGAAGATGCTAAACCAGTTCGTGATCATCAACGACGGTTGAATCCTAAAATGAAAGAAGTGGTAAGAAAGGAAATACTAAAGCTCCTTAAGGCAGGTATAATCTATCCCGTTGCTGATAGTCAGTGGGTAAGTCCTGTCCATTGTGTCCCTAAGAAGGGAGGTATTACTGTCGTTCCTAATGATAAAGATGAATTGATTCCTCAAAGAATTATTACAGGTTATAGGATGGTAATTGATTTCCGCAAATTAAATAAGGCCACTAAAAAGGATCATTACCTCTTACCTTTTATCGATCAAATGCTAGAAAGATTATCTAAACATACACATTTTTGCTTTCTAGATGGTTATTCTGGTATCTCTCAAATACCTGTGTCAGCCAAGGATCAATCAAAGACTACTTTTACTTGCCCTTTTGGTACTTTTGCTTATAGATGTATGCCTTTTGGTTTATGTAATTCACCTGCTACCTTTCAAAGATGCATGATGGCTATATTCTCTGACTTCTGTGAAAAGATTTGTGAGGTTTTCATGGACAATTTCTCTGTCTATGGATCTTCTTTTGATGATTGCTTGAGCAACCTTGATCGAGTTTTGCAGAGATGTGAAGAAACTAATCTTGTCTTGAATTGGGAAAAGTGCCACTTTATGGTTAATGAAGGTATTGTTTTGGGGCATAAAGTTTCTGAAAGAGGTATTGAAGTTGATAAAGCCAAGGTTGATGCTATTGAAAAGAAGCCATGTCCCAAGGACATCAAAGGTATAAGAAGTTCATGCCAGATTTTATAGGAGGTTCATTAAGGACTTCTCAAAAATCTCTCGGCCTTTGACTAATTTATTACAAAAAGATATACCATTTGTCTTTGATGATGATTGTGTAGAAGCATCTGAAATACTTAAGAAAGCATTTATCTCTGCACCTATTGTTCAGCCACCTGATTGGAATTTACCCTTTGAAATTATGTGTGATGCTAGTGATTATGCTGTAGGTGCTGTTCTAGGGCAAAGAGTTGATAAGAAATTAAAAGTTATTCAATATGCTAGTAAAACTCTAAACAATGCTCAGAGAAATTATGCTACTACTGAAAAAGAATTCTTAGCAGTTGTATTAGATTGTGAAAAGTTCAGACCTTATATTGTTGATTCTAAAGTAACTATTCACACTGATCATGCTGCTATTAAATATCTTATGGAAAAGAACGATGCTAAACCTAGACTTATTAGATGGGTTCTCTTGCTACAAGAATTTGATTTACATATTGTTGATAGAAAGGGAGCTGAGAACCCCATTGCACACAACTTGTCTAGGTTAGAAAATGTGCTTGATGACCCACTACCTATTGATGATAGCTTCCCTGATGAGCAATTAAATGTCATAAATGCTTCTTGTCGGTGTCAAAACCGGCAGATCTCGGGTAGGGGGTCCCGAACTGTGCGTCTAAGGCGGATGGTAACAGGAGGCAGGGACACAATGTTTTACCCAGGTTCGGGCCCTCTTGATGGAGGTAAAACCCTACGTCCTGCTTGATTAATATTGATGATATGGGTTGTACAAGAGTAGATCTACCACGAGATCAGAGAGGCTAAACCCTAGAAGCTAGCCTATGGCATGATTGTATGTTCTCCTACGGACTAAAACCCTCCGGTTTATATAGACACCAGAGAGGGTTAGGGTTACACAAGGTCGGTTACAAAGGAGGAGATACACATATCCGTACTGCCTAGCTTGCCTTCCACGCCAAGTAGAGTCCCATCCGGACACGAGACGGAAGTCTTCAATCTTGTATCTTCATAGTCGAACAGTTCGGCCAATGGATATAGTCCGGTTGTCCGGAGACCCCCTAATCCAGGACTCCTACAGTAGCCCCTGAACCAGGCTTTCAATGACGATGAGTCCGGCGCGCAGTATTGTCTTCGGCATTGCAAAGCGGGTTCCTCCTCCGAATACACCACGGAAGAATTTGAATACAAGGATAGTGTCCGACCCTGCAAAATAAGTTCCACATACCACCATAGAGAGAATAATATTTCCACAAATCCAATTTGCTGACTTGTTTTGGCAACACGACATTATGTCACGGCCCGGTGATTATTCGAACCGTTTCCTTTAACTAGCCCCGCACATAACGCGAGGCGGTTTTTTGACACGTCTTGTTAAAGCAGAGATCGTGTCCCCTTATCATGGGATTCTCATCAATACGGGTATGGGTAACCCAACCGCGCCATCGATTACGGTGCTCCGGGGATAAGCGAGTTTTACCAGGCTAGTGGGGACGCATAGTTTCGTCCGCCCATATAAAGGGATAAGGATTTACCTTTTCATCCATGCCTTCTTCCTCCTTTGCTCATCCGTTTTCGCACACTCGAGCTCCAGCGCCCAAGTTCGCATTTCCTACCTTGACCTTCTCCAACCATGTCCGGAGTGGGAGGCAGGTGGATGGTCTCCTCCGTCACGGAGGGACACGTCAAGAAGCTGAGGAGAGCTGGATAATTGCCCGACGACATCGCACACCGGCTCCCAGACGAGGGGCAGGTCATCCCCACCCCCAGGCCCCATGAGAGGGTAGTGTTCCTTACCCATTTCCTCCGTGGACTGGGATTCCCTCTCCACCCATTTGTCCGAGGCTCATGTTCTACTACGGCTTGGATTTCCACGATCTGGCCCCGAACTTCATCCTCAACATCTCGGCGTTTATCGTCGTGTGCGAGGCCTTCCTCCGCATCAAGCCCCACTTCGGCTTATGGTTGAAGACTTTCAATGTCAAGCCGAAGGTAGTGAGCGGCCGCCAGGTGGAGTGTGGAGGCGCCATGGTGGGCAAGATTGTTGGGGAACGTTGCAGAAAACAACAATTTTCCTACGGTTTCATCAAGATCCATCTAGGAGTTCATCTAGCAACGAGTGTTTAGATGCATCTACGTACCTCGTAGATCGCGAGCGGAAGCGTTCAAAGAACGGGGATGATGTAGTCGAACACGACGTGATCCAAATCACCGAAGATCTTAGCACCGAACGGACGATGCCTCCGCGTTCAACACACGTACGGAACGGATGACGTCTCCTCCTTTCTTGATCCAGCTAGGGGGAAGGAGAGGTTGATGAAGATCCAGCAGCACGACGGCATGGTGGTGGATGCAGGGCGTCACAGTAGTAGGGCTTCGCCTATACTACGAGAGAGAGACGTAACGGGGAGAGAGGGAAGCACCAAAGGCTGAGGTATGAAATCCCTCCTCTCCCCCACTATATATAGGAGGGCCAAGGGGGGGTGGTGCGCAGCCTAGGAGATCCAATCTCCTAGGTGCGGCGGCCAGGGGAGGTTTCCCTCCCCCCCAAGGCACTTAGGGGTGCCTTCCACTAGTGGGACTCCTCCCCCATGGAAACCCTAGGCGCATGGGCCTATAGGGGCTGGTGCCCTTGGCCCATATAGGCCAAGGCGCACCCCCTACAGCCCATGTGGCCCCCCGGGACAGGTGGCCCCACCCGGTGGGCCCCCGGGACTCCTCCGGTGGTCCCGGTACAATACCGATAACCCCGAAACTTGTCCCGATGGCCGAAACAGCACTTCCTATATATAATTCTTTACCTCCGGACCATTCCGTAACTCCTCGTGACGTCCGGGATCTCATCCGGGACTCCGAACAATATTCGGGTTACTGCATACACATATCTTCATAACCCTAGCATCACCGAACCTTAAGTGTGTAGACCCTACGGGTTCGGGAGACATGCAGACATGACCGGGACGACTCTCCGGTCAATAACCAACAGCGGGATCTGGATACCCATGTTGGCTCCCACATGCTCCACGATGATCTCATCAGATGAACCACGATGTCGAGGATTTAATCAACCCCGTATACAATTCCCTTTGTCAATCGGTATGTTACTTGCCCGAGACTCGATCGTTGGTATCCCAATACCTTGTTCAGTCTCGTTACCGGCAAGTCACTTTACTCGTACCGTAATGCATGATCCCGTGATCAACCACTTGGTCACCTTGAGCTCATAATGATGATGCATTACCGAGTGGGCCCAGTGATACCTCTCCGTTATATGGAGTGACAAATCCCAGTCTCGATCCGTGTCAACCCAACAGACACTTTCGGAAATACCTGTAATGCACCTTTATAGTCACCCAGTTACGTTGTGACATTTGATACACCCAAAGCATTCTTACGGTATCCGGGAGTTACACGATCTCATGGTCAAAGGAAAACATACTTGACATTGGAAAAGCTCTAGCAAATGAACTACACGATCTTGTGCTATGCTTAGGATTAGGTCTTTGTCCATCACATCATTCTCCTAATGATGTGATCCCGTTATCAATGACATCCAATGTCCATAGCCAGGAAACCATGACTATCTGTTGATCAACGAGCTAGTCAACTAGAGGCTTACTAGGGACATATTATGGTCTATGTATTCACACGTGTATTACGATTTCCGGATAATACAGTTATAGCATGAATAAAGACAATTATCATGATCAAAGAAATATAATAATAATACTTTTATTATTGCCTCTAGGGCATATTTCCAACAGTCTCCCACTTGCACTAGAGTCAATAATCTAGTTACATTGTGATGAATCGAACACCCATGGAATTCTGGTGTTGATCATGTTTTGCCCTAGTGAGAGGTTTAGTCAACGGATCTGCTATATTCAGGTCTGTATGTACTTTACAAATCTCTATGTCTCCATCTTGAACATTTTCACGAATGGAGTTGAAGCGACGCTTGATGTGCCTTGTCTTCTTGTGAAACCTGGGCTCCTTGGCAAGTGCAATACCTCCAGTGTTGTCACAAAAGAGTTTGATTGGCCCCGACGCATTGGGTATGACTCCTAGGTCGGTGATGAACTCCTTCACCCATATTGCTTCATGTGCTGCCTTTGAGGCTGCCATGTACTCCGCTTCACATGTAGATCCCGCCACGACGCTCTGTTTGCAGCTGCATCAGCTCACTGCTCCACCATTCAACATATACACGTATCCGGTTTGTGACTTAGAGTCATCCAGATCTGTGTCGAAGCTAGCGTCGACGTAACCCTTTACGACGAGCTCTTCGTCACCTCCATAAACGAGAAACATTTCCTTAGTCCTTTTCAGGTACTTCAGGATATTCTTGACCGCTGTCCAGTGTTCCTTGCCGGGATTACTTTGGTACCTTCCTACCAAACTTACGGCAAGGTTTACATCAGGTCTGGTACACAACATGGCATACATAATAGAACCTATGGCTGAGGCATAGGGGATGATACTCATCTCTTCTATCTCTTCTGCCGTGGTCGGGCATTGAGCTGAGCTCAATCTCACACCTTGCAAAATAGGCAAGAACCCTTTCTTGGACTGATCCATTTTGAACTTCTTCAAAATCTTATCAAGGTATGTGCTTTGTGAAAGACCTATGAGGCGTCTTGATCTATCCCTATAGATCTTGATGCCTAATATATAAGCACCTTCTCCAAGGTCCTTCATTGAAAAACTCTTATTCAAGTAGGCCTTGATGCTGTCCAAGAGTTCTATATCATTTCCCATCAAAAGTATGTCATCTACATATAGTATGAGAAATGCTCCAGAGCTCCCACTCACTTTCTTGTAAACGCAGGCTTCTCCATAAGTCTGCGTAAACCCAAACGCTTTGATCATCTCATCAAAGCGAATGTTCCAACTCCGAGATGCTTGCACCAGCCCATAAATCGAGCGTTGGAGCTTGCACACCTTGTTAGCATTCTTAGGATCGACAAAACCTTCCGGCTGCATCATATACAATTCTTCCTTAAGGAAACCATTAAGGAATGCCGTTTTGACGTCCATTTGCCATATCTCATAATCGTAGAATGCGGCAATTGCTAACATGATTCGGACAGACTTTAGCTTTGCTATTGGTGAGAAAGTCTCATCGTAGTCAACCCCTTGAACTTGTCGATAACCCTTAGCGACAAGTCGAGCTTTATAGATGGTCACATTACCATCCGCGTCTGTCTTCTTCTTAAAGATCCATTTATTTTCTATGGCTCGCCGTTCAATGGGCAAGTCAGTCAAAGTCCATACTTTGTTTTCATACATGGATCCTATCTCGGATTTCATGGCTTCTAGCCATTTGTTGGAATCCGGACCCGCCATCGCTTCTGTATAGTTCGAAGGTTCACCGTTGTCTAACAACATGATTTCCAAGACAGGGTTGCCGTACCACTCTGGTGCGGAACGTGTCCTTGTGGACCTTCGAATTTCAGTAGGAGCTTGATCAGAAGTATCTTGATCATCATGAATAACTTCCTCTCTAGTCAGTGCAGGCACCTCAGGAACATTTTCTTGAGTTGCGCCATTTACCGGTTCAAGAGGCAATACTTCATCAAGTTCTACTTTCCTCCCACTTACTTCTTTCGAGAGAAACTCTTTCTCCAGAAAGAGTCCGTCTTTGGCAACAAAGATCTTGCCTTCGGATCTTAGGTAGAAGGTATACCCAATAGTTTCTTTAGGGTATCCTATGAAGACGCATTTTTCCGACTTGGGTTCGAGCTTTTCAGGTTGAAGTTTCTTGACATAAGCATCGCATCCCCAAACTTTTAGAAACGATAGCTTAGGTTTCTTCCCAAACCATAATTCATACGGTGTCGTCTCAACGGATTTCGACGAAGCCCTATTTAAAGTGAATGCGGCAGTCTCTATAGCATAGCCCCAAAAAGATAGCGGTAAATTGGTAAGAGACATCATAGATCGCACCATATCTAATAGAGTGCGATTAGGACGTTCGGACACACCATTACGCTGAGGTGTTCCAGGCGGCGTGAGTTGTGAAACTATTCCACATTTTCTTAAGTGTGTGCCAAATTTGTGACTCAAGTATTCTCCTCCACGATCTGATCGTAGAAACTTGATTTTCCTGTCACGTTGATTCTCAACTTCACTCTGAAATTCCTCGAACTTTTCAAAGGTTTCAGACTTGTGTTTCATTAAGTAGACATACCCATATCTACTTAAGTCATCAGTGAGGGTGAGAACATAACGATAGCCACCGCGAGCCTCAACACTCATCGGACCGCACACATCAGTATGTATGATTTCCAATAAGTTGGTTGCTCGCTCCATTGTTCCTGAGAACGGAGTCTTGGTCATTTTTCCCATGAGGCATGGTTCGCACGTGTCAAATGATTCATAATCAAGAGACTCTAAAAGTCCATCTGCATGGAGCTTCTTCATGCGTTTGACACCTATGTGACCAAGGCGGCAGTGCCACAAGTATGTGGGACTATCGTTATCAACCTTACATCTTTTGGTACTCACACTATGAACATGTGTAGTAATACGCTCGAGATTCATTAAGAATAAACCATTGACTATCGGAGCATGACCATAAAACATATCTCTCATATAAATAGAACAACCATTATTCTCGGATTTAAATGAGTAGCCATCTCGTATTAAACGAGATCCTGATACAATGTTCATGCTCAAACATGGCACTAAATAACAATTATTGAGGTTTATAACTAATCCCGTAGGTAAATGTAGAGGTAGCGTGCCGACGGCGATCACATCGACCTTGGAACCATTCCCGACGCGCATCGTCACCTCGTCCTTCTCCAGTTTTCGTTTATTCTGCAGCTCCTGCGGTGAGTTACAAATATGAGCAACGGCACCGGTATCAAATACCCAGGAGTTACTACGAGTACTGGTAAGGTACACATCAATTACATGTATATCAAATATACCTTTGGTGTTGCCGGCCTTCTTGTCCGCTAAGTATTTGGGGCAGTTCCGCTTCCAGTGACCCTTCCCTTTGCAATAAAAGCACTCTGTCTCAAGCTTGGGTCCATTCTTTGACTTCTTCCCGACAGCTTGCTTGCCGGGCGCAGCAACTTGCCGTCCTTCTTGAAGTTCTTTTTACCCTTGCCCTTCTTGAACTTAGTGGTTTTATTCATCATCAACACTTGATGTTCCTTCTTGACTTCTACCTCTGCTGATTTCAGCATAGCAAATACTTCAGGAATGGTCTTTACCATCCCCTGCATATTGAAGTTCATCACAAAGCTCTTGTAGCTTGGTGGAAGCGACTGGAGGATTCTGTCAATGACCGCGTCATCCGGGAGATTAACTCCCAGCTGAGTCAGGCGATTATGTAACCCAGACATAGTGAGTATGTGCTCACTGACAGAACTATTTTCCTCCATCTTACAGCTGAAGAACTTATCGGAGACTTCATATCTCTCGATCCGGGCATGAGCTTGAAAAACCATTTTTAGCTCTTCGAACATCTCATATGCTCCATGTCTCTCAAAACACTTTTGGAGCCCCGGCTCTAAGCTGTAAAGCATGCCGCACTGAACGAGGGAGTAGTCATCAGTACGTGTCTGCCAAGCGTTCATAGCGTCTTGGTTCTGTGGGACGGGTGGATCACCTAGCGGTGCTTGTAGGACATAATCTTTCTTGGCAGCTATGAGGATGATCCTCAGGTTCCGGACCCAGTCCGTATAGTTGCTGCCATCGTCTTTCAGCTTGGTTTTCTCTAGGAACGCGTTGAAATTGAATACAACGTTGGCCATTTGATCTACAAGACATATTGTAAAGATTTTAGACTAAGTTCATGATAATTAAGTTCATCTAATCAAATTATTAATGAACTCCCACTCAGATTAGACATCCCTCTAGTCATCTAAGTATTACATGATCCGAGTGAACTAGACCGTGTCCGATCATCACGTGAGACGGACTAGTCAACGTCGGTGAACATCTTCATGTTGATCGTATCTTCTATATGACTCATGCTCGACCTTTCGGTCTTCTGTGTTCCGAGGCCATGTCTGTACATGCTAGGCTTGTCAAGTTAACCCTAAGTGTTTTTGCATGTGTAAAACTGTCTTACACCCGTTGTATGTGAACGTAAGGATCCATCACACCCGATCATCACGGCGTGCTTCGAAACGACGAACTGTAGCAACGGTGCACAGTTAGGGGAGAACACTTCTTGAATTGTTGTAAGGGATCATCTTATTTACTACCGTCGTTCTAAGTAAACAAGATGCAAAACATGATAAACATCACATGCAATCAAATAATAATAGTGACATGATATGGCCAATATCACATAGCTCCTTTGATCTCCATCTTGGGCTCCATGATCATCCTGTCACCGTCATACTCATCGACATGTAAGTTGTGATTCCTATTACAAAAGCATGAACATCTCATACATCACATATAGATCATTCATCATTCATCACAACTTTGGCCATATCACATCACAAAGCATACCCTGCAAAAACAAGTTAGACGTTCTCTAATTGTTGTTTGCATGTTTTACATGGCTGCTATGGGTTTCTAGCAAGAACATTTCTTACCTACGCAAAGACCACAACATGATATGCCAATTGCTATTTACCCTTCATAAGGACCCTTTTCATCGAATCCAATCCGACTAAAGTAGGAGAGACAGACACCCGCTAGCCACCTTATGCAACTAGTGCATGTCAGTCGGTGGAACCTGTCTCACGTAAGAGTATGTGTAAGGTCGGTCCGGGCCGCTTCATCCCACGATGCCGCCGAATCAAGATAAGACTAGTAACGGCAAGCATATTGAACAAAATCAACGCCCACAACTACTTTGTGTTCTACTCGTGCAAGAGAACTACGCATAGACCTAGCTCATGATGCCACTGTTGGGGAACGTTGCAGAAAACAACAATTTTCCTACGGTTTCACCAAGATCCATCTAGGAGTTCATCTAGCAACGAGTGTTTAGATGCATCTACGTACCTTGTAGATCGCGAGCGGAAGCGTTCAAAGAACGGGGATGATGTAGTCGAACACGACGTGATCCAAATCACCGAAGATCTTAGCACCGAACGGACGATGCCTCCGCGTTCAACACACGTACAGAACGGATGACGTCTCCTCCTTTCTTGATCCAGCAAGGGGGGAGGAGAGGTTGATGAAGATCCAGCAGCACGACAGCGTGGTGGTGGATGCAGGGCGTCACAGTAGCAGGGCTTCGCCTATACTACGAGAGAGAGACGTAACGGGGAGAGAGGGAAGCACCAAAGGGTGAGGTATGAAATCCCTCGTCATCCCCACTATATATAGGAGGGCCAAGGGGGGGTGGTGCGCAGCCTAGGAGATCCAATCTCCTAGGTGCGGCGGCCAGGGGAGGTTTCCCTCCCCCCCAAGGCACTTAGGGGTGCCTTCCACTAGTGGGACTCCTCCCCCATGGAAACCCTAGGCGCATGGGCCTATAGGGGCTGGTGCCCTTGGCCCATATAGGCCAAGGCGCACCCCCTACAGCCCATGTGGCCCCCCGGGACAGGTGGCCCCACCCGGTGGGCCCCCGGGACCCCTCCGGTGGTCCCGGTACAATAGCGATAACCCCGAAACTTGTCCCGATGGCCGAAACAGCACTTCCTATATATAATTCTTTACCTCCGTACCATTCCGGAACTCCTCGTGACGTCCGGGATCTCATCCGGGACTCCGAACAATATTCGGGTTACTGCATACACATATCTTCATAACCCTAGCGTCACCGAACCTTAAGTGTGTAGACCCTACGGGTTCGGGAGACATGCAGACATGACCGGGACGACTCTCCGGTCAATAACCAATAGCGGGATCTGGATACCCATGCTGGCTCCCACATGCTCCACGATGATCTCATCGGATGAACCACGATGTCGAGGATTTAATCAACCCCGTATACAATTCCCTTTGTCAATCGGTATGTTACTTGCCCGAGACTCGATCGTTGGTATCCCAATACCTTGTTCAGTCTCGTTACCGGCAAGTCACTTTACTCGTACCGTAATGCATGATCCCGTGATCAACCACTTGGTCACCTTGAGCTCATAATGATGATGCATTACCGAGTGGGCCCAGTGATACCTCTCCGTTATATGGAGTGACAAATCCCAGTCTCGATCCGTGTCAACCCAACAGACACTTTCAGAAATACCTGTAATGCACCTTTATAGTCACCCAGTTACGTTGTGACGTTTGATACACCCAAAGCATTCTTACGGTATCCGGGAGTTACACGATCTCATGGTCAAAGGAAAACATACTTGACATTGGAAAAGCTCTAGCAAATGAACTACACGATCTTGTGCTATGCTTAGGATTAGGTCTTTGTCCATCACATCATTCTCCTAATGATGTGATCCCGTTATCAATGACATCCAATGTCCATAGCCAGGAAACCATGACTATCTGTTGATCAACGAGGTAGTCAACTAGAGGCTTACTAGGGACATATTATGGTCTATGTATTCACACGTGTATTACGATTTCCGGATAATACAGTTATAGCATGAATAAAGACAATTATCATGATCAAAGAAATATAATAATAATACTTTTATTATTGCCTCTAGGGCATATTTCCAACAAAGATGCCCAACGTCACATGGCTCGAGGGCTCCTTCATCGAGACCATAAAGGGGTGGAAATCGGGGTGGTTCTACATCACCGAGCCGCGTGACCCTACATGGGTGGCGGCCCCCGAGTTCCAATCTGGCTTCCCCACATGGCTCACCTCCTGGCAAGAGAAGGGCATGTCCTGGGGTAGTTCGGGAGAGCTTACCGGACTCCAAACATGTATTCAAAACATGATGAACAAGAAGCTCAAACTCGTCAACGCAGTCCAGGTCATGCTCAACCGCCGGATCCTCCCGTGCCAACAACGGGCCTTCAACTTGTGGGAGTTCGACCCGGCGTAGCACCGAACTCTGAATAGGCTCTTCGACACAACTCACGAAGATGCCTGGAGGGTGCTGTTCAAGAGTGCTGAGGTCCCCCCTCCCACTACTGAGGATCGCGGATTCAGCGCGAAGCGCCAAGCCAGCGCGGTAAGCTGCTTTACCTCTTACAGGGTACTTGTTTTTCATAGTTTGACTCCATGCGGGATCTAAACTCCCATACCTTTGACAGGACTGGTAGGAGACGGCCGGACAGATTGACTGTCCGGCTCCTTTGCCCGAAGGCCCAGCAGACGCTCTTCTGGCGAAAATGCTGACTCCGGCTCCTTATACGGTGCCGGAGAAGACCAAGAAGGCCAACGAAACCCGAAAGAGTTCCCGACGCCAGGCGTCATCGGACTCACCGTCCGAGGACTCTACGGTGCAATCCTCCCCCGAAGATGAGGAGGCAGAAGAAGATGCTCCCCCTCCAGACGGGGGAGACAAGAAAAGGAAGGCCGCCCCAACTGGGGAGGCCGAAGGGTCCAAGAAGGGAAGGACTCTCCTTCCGGACAGCTCTACCACCGCCGCCGACGGTGAAGACGAGTGCCTGCCCAGGGCCAAGCCCCTGGGGAAGTCGTAAGTATTCAGATACCAGAGTAACTCATAGCATTCCTTTGTCGCACTACTTCACCTAACGCCGAATATGTTTATGCAGGCCGCCACGAGCCCGTATCGATGTATCATCGGACGGCTCCCTTGGCTCGTCGGATATGGATAGCGGTCCAGTTCCGACTGCCACCTCCCCTCATCCTGCGGACGACGCCGAGGTGTTGTCTCAAGAGGCACCGGGTCGAGGGGAGACGGTCCCGGAGGCGCCTCAAGGCGGCCTCCCGGACTCCGGGAGCAGAGGGGACAAGGCCCCTGAGGGCTCCGAGTTCGGCCCTCAGCCGAACACCGCGCCGGAACCTCCATTGGTTCCGGACTCGGGCGGGCGGCCTCCTTCTAAGAGGGGCGAGACGCCTGTACCGGTGACCTCTGTCCATCCAGAGGCGCCGGACAATCTGCTGGAAGCGCTTCACAGCGCTTCCATCGACAAGGAGCACCGCACTATTATGAGTGTGGTGATCCAGAAGGTTCAGTCCGCCAAGAGCGGATTGACTGAAGCCTGTGCCAGCCTTCTAACAAGCTTTAAGGTAAGTGTTTAAAATATAGAAAAAATATTACCGCATAGACAGTAGCCCCTGATGCTCTATTCGGTGTTCACAAAGAAAAGCCGAACAGAGGATCAAACAATATCGCAGGAGTCTAATATAAGTATGTCAATATGCATATGCAGGCTTCGCTGTTGGCGTCCGCCGCACTGACTGCGGAGGTCGCTGTACTGAAGCAGGACCTTAAAGGGTCCCAGGACGAGCTCGGCCTTGCCAAGAGGCAGCTCGAGGAGAACAAAGGTAAGTAGTACCTAGTCTATGGATATGTATAAAAAGAATGTGATTGCAAAATGACAGGATCATCATGAATTTGCTAGGGGCCACGACCGAAGTGGCGACCCTGAAGCAAGCGCTGTCCGAGGCCGAAGATAAAGCGGCCAAGGAGCGCACCAAGCGAGAAAGGCAAGCGGCTCGGGTGGGCGAGGTGCAGCAAGAGCTCCAGGCTCTCGTGACGAAGCACGAGGCGTTGGAGCTTGACTCGAAGACGCGAGAGTCTGAGCTTGCCGCGGCCCTCGAGAGCGCAAAAAGTGCCAAGGCCGAAGCCCAAAAGGCCCTCCAAGAGATCGACGCAATGAAGAAGATAGCGGCGGGTAAGGCATTCTATATGCAAAGAAAGCATGTAAAAGTAAATTACCGATTACTTACCCGAATTCGGAGCTCTCCAGGATCATTCGCAGATTTGCCCCGCAGCGTGTCAGATGACGCGAAGTTTTACTGGGCCGAGGATGGAAGCTCAACGGAGAAGTTGTTCTGGGCCCAGTATACTGGGACCGAACACCCAGTGTCTGTGAGCGACCAGCTAAAGCAGCTGGTCGAACTGCACAAGGTGGCCGAACATGCCATGAAGGGCTTTATAGTCCGACTGTGGCCTGGCGACGCCCTTCCGAACAGCTACTTCGGCCTGGTGAGGTGGTTTGTAGATGCCTGCCCGTGGCTGGAGGTCGTCAAGCGATCCGTCTGAATTGAAGGTGCACGCCGGGCTTTCGCCCGTGTGAAGTTGCAATGGGTCAAGCTAGACGTCGTGAAGCTTATCAGGGAAGGGCCGCCGGAGGGCAAGGAGCATCGCCACCCCGAGATGTACTACAAGGGCGTTCTGCAGGGTGCCCGTCTCATAGCGGACGAGTGCACGAAAGATGTAATATTTGAGTGAAACTTGCTTGTGTGATCCTGTATTTATGAAAACTTGTTTCATATGCGCTATGCAACGCTTGTTTGAATTTAAAATATTACCTTCTACTTGGCTGTTTATCCAATCTGAGAGATGGCTAGTCCTCGGCTTCTGCCCTCATGCCACGAGTGCTGGGGTGTTCGGGATAAACCTGAGCACTCTTGTTCCCATATTTGGGTCCTTTGAGGGAGGCGCTCAGCACAACGAACAAGGCAACCAGACTAATAATGCTTTATCACTCTCACTTAGCCATAGGATTCTATAATTTTAAATTTCGGCGAAGCCCCTGGTATTCGGAAGTCCGAATTCGGGGCGCGATACACGCATTTAAGCCGGACAGGGCCGACCCCTCGCCCTAAGCGGCATAAGTCTTTAGGGACTTGAAACCTCGCCGAACAGCGACCAGTCTCTCGCCTTATCATGACAGTCATTTTTAGCTTCCTCTACTGAGGTGCTTAACCCAGCAGAACCGGGGCACAATCGCAGTAGTTCTCCTAGCGCTACCTTAGCCGATAGAGCGGAACGAAGGTACCAAAACATAGGAGCTGGGCAAACCTAACATTTGACCAAAGACATGATTCGGAGCTGATGCATATAATGTTATAAGTTCGGGGTGCCGCACTTGTGAAAGTGTTCGGACTTTTCACACCATATTGTGGGGTACGTAAGCCCCTGGTGTATTGGTCGTACCAAAGTGTACGGTTGCAAGGTGTCATTAATGAACACACACACACACACACATATATATATATAACAAGAATGCAATAATAGTTGTAATGTTATGCATTGTTTATTCAAAAAGGTGCGTTAAAGCAGAATGATACAGATAGTGCGATAAGCAAAAAGTAGGACTATGTCCCTTCCAAGGGCAAGCTGAGGAATAGTGTTAAATCAAATATTTCGCTCGTTATTGTAATCCACCTGGGAATTCCGTGGTGTGACGTAGCTTTCTTCCTCCCTTGTTGCTGCATCATGTGTTCGGCAATCATGCTGCCAGACAAGGTTTCTAGAGATTAAGGTCCCGAAAAAGAGAAAAATAACAAAGCGGGAAGCCCCTAGTGCGGTTTAAGCAGCGTCTTGGATCGTGCCGCAGTTGTGCCCCCCTCCCCACCCATGCCCATGGTATTTTTAATGCGTAATTATGTATGCGTGGCACGAGTTTCGCCGTTTGGCTAGGACTGGGGTGGGGCCGCATTGCTACGCAAGCTCAGGTCGTGCCAGGCGGTCTAGTTGCCGATTGCTCCGAGCGCGCTTGAAGGTGTCCGGGTCTTGAAACACCGAACTCGTGGATTGCCTTGAGAGGCTGCTTTGCGATTCTGCTGCGAGGGCCGCAGTGTGCTCCTCCGTTCGGAGAGAGCGCTCTGTGTTTTCCATTGACTATAATAACCCCACGGGGTCCTGGCATATTGAGCTTGAGGTATGCATAATGCGGTACCGCATTGAATCTCGCAAATGCGGTTCGCCTGAGCAGTGCGTGATAACCACTTCGGAACGGGACTATATCGAAGATTAACTCTTCACTTCGGAAGTTATCCTGGGGACTCGAAGACCACTTCTAGTGTAATTGAGCCTGTGCAATGGGCCTCTACGCCTGGAATAACGCCTTTAAAGGTCGTTTTTGTGGGTTTGATCCTTGAGGGGTTTATACCCATTTTGCACACTGTGTCCTGATAAAGCAGGTTCAGACTGCCGCCGCCGTCCATAAGGACTCGAGTGAGGTGAAATCCGTCGATGATTAGATCTAGGACCAGTGCGGCGAATCCGCCATGACGGATACTAGTGGGGTGGTCCCTGCAATCGAAAGTGATCGGATAGGAGGACCATGGGTTGAACTTTGGGGCGACTGGCTCCAACGCATATACGTCCCTGAGCGCACGCTTTCGCTCCCTGTTGGGGATGTGGGTTGCATATATCATGTTCACCGTCCACACTTGTGGGGGAAACCTCTTCTGTCCTCCGGTGTGTGGCTGCCGGGGCTCCTCCTCGTCATCGCTATGTGACCCCTTATCCTTGTTTTCGGCGATTAACTTGTCGGCCTGCTTGAACACCCAACAATCCCTATTGGTGTGATTGGCTGGCTTGTCTGGGGTGCCATGTATTTGACACGAGCGATCGAGTATACGGTCCAAACTGGACAGGCCCGGCATACTTTGTTTGAATGGCTTTTTCCGCTGACCGGGTTTAGAGCCTTTGAATCCGGCATTGACTACCGTATCCTCAGTATTATCGCTGTTAATGTGGCGCTTATGTTTGTTGCGACGTGACCTGCTATTGCCGTCCTTGGTATTCGAGGTACCATGGTTCTTTGACATATTGTTACTGCGAGCCAACCAGCTGTCTTCTCCCGCACAAAAGCGGGTCATGAGTGTTGTGAGGGCTGCCATAGATTTCGGCTTTTCCTGACCAAGGTGCCAGGCTAGCCACTCGTTGCGGATGTTGTGTTTGAAAGCTGCTAGGGCCTCTGCATCTGGACAGTCGACGATTTGATTTTTCTTTGTTAGGAACCGAGCCCAGAATTGCCTGGCCGATTCTTCTGGCTGCTGAATTATGTGGCTCTAGTCATCGGCATCTGGTGGTCGCACATAAGTGCCCTAAAAGTTGTCGAGGAATGCGGCTTCCAGATCTTCCCAACAGCTAATGAACTCTGCTGGCAAGCTGTTAAGCCAATGCCGCGCTGGTCCTTTGAGCTTTAGTGGGAGGTATTTGATGGCGTGTAAGTCATCACCGCAGGCCATGTGGATGTGGAGGAGGAAATCCTCGATCCATAACGCAGGATCTGTTGTGCCGTCGTATGATTCAATATTTACAGGTTTGAAACCTTCTGGGATTTGATGATCCATTACTTCATCTGTGAAGCATAAGGGGTGTGCGGCGCCTCTGTATTGGGCTATATCCCGACGCAGCTCGAATGGGTCTTGCCCGTTGTGTTCGGCCCGGCCAGATTTACTTTTACTGTATCCGGCGTGATGTTTATCGTCTCGCATAGTGGCGCGCCCTTGTGATCCGTAGATCGATCTTGCATGTTTTTCTTTGTCCTCCAATACGTCTTGAAGGTCTGGCGTGTTTCTCCATGTTTTTTTATTTGAATGGCGTCGGGGTGCGGGCTGAGCTTTTGGCTGGAATGCCTCTCTATCATGGCCACGAGGTGGCTGATCAGCCGCGTCATACGCTTCTTCCTCCAGTCGAGGTAGCAACCTGCATTTTGGGTAACTCTTGGAGGGGCGCTCGAGTTTATATTCCTCGGCCGCGAGGACTTCATTCCATCTTTCAGCAAGCAGATCTTGATCAGCTTGAAGCTGCTGCTGCTTTTTCTTCAGGCTATTTGCCTTGGCCATAAGCCGGCGCTTGAAGCGCTCTTGTTCGACGGGATCCTCTGGCACGACGAATTCATCATCGCCGAGGCTTGACTCATCTTTGGAGGGGGCATGTAATTATCATCCTCCGCCTCTCCGTCTGCCGCTCTCTCAGGAGGGCTGGCTCCTCCATCCTCCTGCTCTAAATCTTGCTGGAGGGGGTTGTTGTTGTCTTCGGCACTATCCGGAGTGTTATTACCTCCTGTGTTGGTATCACCACTTTTGCTTTGGCGGGACTTAGAGCGGCGGCGCTGACGTCGGTGCTTGGGTTGCTTCTTGGAGGGGTCATCCTCCGTTGTCTCGTTGCCATTGCCTTCTTTGGGTGTATCCACTATGTATATATCGTATGATGAGGTGGCTGTCCAGTGCCCTGTGGGCAGTGGTTCCTCTTCGTCTCCCGCATCGTCATCCATACCGTCGATATCTTCGGAGTCAAAGTCGAGCATGTCGGTTAAGTCATCGATAGTGGCTACTAAGTGGGTGGTGGGTGGGCTGCGAATTTCTTCGTCGTCCGCATCCCAGTCCTGCCGGACATAGTTCGGCCAGGATCCACCTGACAAGGAGAGAGACCATGATGAGTTCAGTATATCGCCTAAGGGCGAGTGCTGAAAGATATCCACAGAGGTAAACTCCATGATCGGCGCCCAATCAGATTCGATAGGAACGGGCATAGGCGGTTCGGAGTCCGTGGCCGGAGAAGGATCCAGCAGTTTAACAGCACGGCTCTCGTGCAAGGTAAGGTCGATGTTCGGCTCGATCGCCGCTGAGGGTGAGGCCTCCGTGGCGGGGTCCATCCACCCATCCGCGGAAGGTGCAACTGGCTCCGAATTGAGGGTGGGAGCGGCTGCCGGTGCGATCTCCTTAACACTGTCTGATGGTAGAGCTAAATCGTACTCATTGTGACCGCGTGACGCACAAGGCAGAGGCTCGAATCCGTCGAAGATCAAGTCTCCGCGGATATCGGTCGTGTAGTTTAAGCTTCCAAACCTGACCTGGTGGCCAGGGGCGTAACTTTCAATCTGCTCCAGATGGCCAAGCGAATTGGCCCGCAGTGCAAAGCCGCCGAACACGAAGATCTGTCGGGGAGAAAAGTCTCACCCTGGACTGCATCGCTATAGATGATAGTAGGAGCCATCAAGCCTAACGGCGACGACACAGAGGAACTCTCAATGAAAGCACCAATGTCGGTGTCAAAATCGGCAGATCTTGGGTAGGGGGTTCCGAACTGTGCGTCTAAGGCAGATGGTAACAGGAGGCAGGGGGCACAATGTTTTACCCAGGTTCGGGCCCTCTTGATGGAGGTAAAACCCTACGTCCTGCTTGATTAATATTGATGATATGGGTTGTACAAGAGTAGATCTACCACGAGATCAGAGAGGCTAAACCCTAGAAGCTAGCGTATGGTATGATTGTATGTTGTCCTACGGACTAAAACCCTAAGGTTTATATAGACACCGGAGAGGGTTAGGGTTACACAAGGTCGATTACGAACGAGGAGATACACATATCCGTACTGCCTAGCTTGCCTTCCACGCCAAGTAGAGTCCCATCCGGACATGAGACGAAGTCTTCAATCTTGTATCTTCATAGTCTAACAGTCCGGCCAATGGATATAGTCCGGTTGTCCGGAGACCCCCTAATCCAGGACTCCCACACTTCTCATACTACTCCATGGTATGCTGATTATGCTAATTACATTGTTGCCAAATTCATACCACCTAGTTTCACATACCAGCAAAAGAAAAAGTTCTTCTATGATTTGAGGCATTAATTTTGGGATGACCCACATCTTTATAAAGAGGGAGTAGATGGTGTTATTAGACGTTGTGTACCTGAGCATGAACAGGAACAGATCCTACGCAAGTGTCACTCCGAAGCTTATGGTGGACACCATGCTGGAGATTGAACTGCACATAAGGTATTGCAATCTGGTTTTTATTGGCCTACTCTCTTCAAGGATGCCTGTAAGTTTGTATTATCTTGTGATGAATGTCAAAGAATTGGTAATATTAGTAGACGTCAAGAAATGCCTATGAACTATTCACTCGTTATTGAACCATTTGATGTTTGGGGCTTTGGCTATATGGGACCTTTTCCTGCCTCTAATGGATATACACATATTTTAGTTGCTGTTGATTATGTTACTAAGTGGGTAGAAGCTATTCCAACTAGTAGTGCTGATCATAAAACCTCTATTAAAATGCTTAAAGAAGTTATTTTTCCAAGATTTGGAGTCCCTAGATATTTAATGACTGATGGTGGTTCACATTTTATTCATGGTGCTTTCCGTAAAATGCTTGCTAAGTATGACATTAATCATAGAATTGCATTCCCTTATCACCCTCAGTCTAGTGGTTAAGTAGAATTGAGTAATAGAGAGCTCAAATTAATTTTGCAAAAGACTATCAATAGGTCTAGAAAGGATTGGTCCAAGAGAAACTTGATGATGCATTATGGGCCTATAGAACTACATATAAAAATCCTATGGGTATGTCTCCGTATAAAATGGTTTATGGAAAAGCATGTCACTTACCTCTCGAACTAGAACACAAGGCATATTGTGCTATTAAAGAGCTCAATTATGATTTTAAACTTGCCGGTGAGAAGAGGTTATTTGATATTAGCTCACTTGATGAATGGAGAACCCGAGCTTACGAAAATGCCAAGTTGTTTAAAGAAAAAGTTAAAAGATGGCATGATAAAAGGATACAAAAGCGTGAGTTTAATGTAGGTGATTATGTACTGCTATACAACTTTCGTTTAAGATTTTTTGCAGGAAAACTTCTCTCTAAATGTGAAGGTCCTTACGTTATCGAGGAGGTCTATCATTCCGGTGCCATAAAAATCAACAACTTCGAAGGCACAAATCCGAAGGTGGTGAACGGTCAAAGAATCAAACATTATATCTCAGGTAATCCCATAAATGTTGAAACCAATGTTATTGAAACCGTAACCCCGGAGGAATACATAAGGGACACGTTCCGGAACATTTCAGACAACGAAAAGGAATAGGAATGTGGTACGGTAAGTAAACCGACTCCAAAATAGTTTTTAAGGCAATATTTCTCTATTTTGGAATATTTAGAAAAATAGAAAAATAAGAAGCAGTCCGGGAAGGACACGAGGGCTCCACGAGGGTGGAGGCGCGCCCTACTCCCCTGGGCGCGCCCCCCTACCTCGTGGGCACCTCGTCCGCTCTTCGGACTCCGTTTTCTTACACGACATGTATTTTGGTCGGTAAAAATTCATTATATAATCTCCCGGGGGTTTTGACTCCCGTATCACGCAATTATCCTCTATTTGTGTTTCGAGCTGTTGCTGCTGCAGATTAGAGCAAGATGTCTTCACAAGAGTCAGTCGGGGAGAGCCGGGTGTCTCATCCGGCACCGAGATCAACGACAAACAACAATGTTGACCTCTTTGGGCCAGCAACGGAGGAAGAGATGGAGGCTGATTTGAAGAGGATAGATGCCATGGAAGAGGATCAAGAAGTCACTTCCCGCCTCCGAGCTGGATTCACAATGGGAGAACTGCAGAGCTCGGCTATTCCAAACTCGGTTATCCCTTCCAATGTTATATTTCTTTCTTATGAGAATATGAAAAAGAGTGTCACTGGTTCTCCCGCAGCTATGCAGCACCCTTGGGTGCAGGGAGCTTTGGCTGTTACAGGAAAACTCTGAAAGGAAATAATGGACCTCAAGCAGCAAGTCAATAAGCTCGAGGAGGAGAATAGTATCTTGAGGGGCATCATCGCCAAGAACATCACATCACCATCCCCGAAAAGAGAGACATAATCATATGGGTATGGGCACTCCCCTTGGCAGCTGCCAAGCTTGGGGGAGTGCCCCCGTATCGTATCACCATCACTTTTATCTTTACCGTTTTTCTTAGTTCGATCCTTTTGGTAATATCTTGATCTAGTAGAATAAAGTTCATGGCATGATCTAGTTTTGAGTTTTGCTTTATGATCCCTCTATGTAATCGAGTCCGTGAGCTATATATAATAAAGATTAGTGTTGAGTCAAGGGCTTGATTATTTTTTTCATGATCCTAAGTGAATAAAAGAAAAGTGAAATAAATAAAAAGGAAACAAAGAGATCATATGGATATTATGGAGAGTAATGAGCTCACATAGAAAAAGTATGATGAATAAAAGTTGTTGAGAGTTGACAAACATAGTTTTGGTCACCGTTGCAATTAATAGGAAGTAACAAAGAAAGAGAGGTCTTCACATATGAATATACTATCTTGGACATCCTTTATGATTGTGAGCACTCATTAAAATATGACATGCTAAAGAGTTGACGTTGGACAAGGAAGACAACGTAATGGTTATGTTTTCTTACATCTGAGATAAATTATATTGTCATGGATCATCCAACATGTTGAGCTTGCCTTTCCCCCTCATGCTAGCCAAATTCATCGCACCAAGTAGAGATACTACTTGTGCTTCCAAATACCCTTAAACCAGTTTTGCCATGAGAGTCCACCATACCTACCTATGGATTGAGTAAGATCCTCCAAGTAAGTTGTCATCGGTGCAAGTAGTAAAAATTGCTCTCTAAATATGTATGACTTATTAGTGTGGGAGAAAACAAGCTTTATACAATCGTGTGATATGGAAGAAATAAAAGCGACAGACTGCATAATAAAGGTCCATATCACAAGTGGCAGTATAAAGTGACATTTTTTCGCATTAAGATTTTGTGCATCCAACCATAAAAGAGCATGACAACCTCTGCTTCCCTCTACGAAGGGCTTATCTATTACTTTTATCTCCTACCTTGCATAAGAGTCATGGTGACATTCACCCTTCCTTTTTACATTTTATCCTTTGGCAAGCACAGTATGTTGGAAAGATCCTGGTATATATGGCTAATTGGATGCGAGTTTTCATGCACTATTATTGTTGACATTACCCTCGAGGTAAAACGTTGGGAGGCAAAACTATAAGCCCCTATCTTTCTCTGTGTCCGATTAAAACTCCATACCCATAAGTATTGCATGAGTGTCAGAAATTATGAAAGACTATATGATAGTTGAGTATGTGAACTTGCTGAAAGGCTCTTATATATTGACTCTTTCCTATGTTATGATAAATTGCAATTGCTCCAATGACTGAGATTATAGTTTGTTAGTTTTCAATGAAGTTTACGATTCATACTTGCAATTGTGATTGAATTATTACTCTAGCATAAGAAATCATATGACAAGAATTATATAAGTTGCTGTTTTAAGAATGATCATGATGCCCTCATGTCCGTATTTTATTTTTATCGACACCTCTATCTCTAAACATGTGGACATATTTTTCGATTTCGGCTTTCGCTTGAGGACAAGCGAGGTCTAAGCTTGGGGGAGTTGATACGTCCATTTTCCATCATGCTTTTACATCGATATTTATTGCATTATGGGTTGTTATTACACATTATGTCACAATACTTATGCCTATTCTCTCTTATTTTACAAGGTTTACATAAAGATGGAGAATGCCGGCAGCTGGGATTTTGGGCTGGAAAAGGAGCAAATATTAGTGCACAGCTCCAAAAGTCCTGAAACTTCACGGAAGACGTTTTCAGAATATATGAAAAATATTGAGCGCAAGAAGTTCACCAGGGGGCACACCCTGCCCACGAGGGTGTGGGGCGCGCCCTACCCCCTGGGCGCGCCCCCCTACCTCGTGGGCCCCCTGGTGGACCTCCGATGGCCATCTTCTGCTATATGAAGTCTTTCGATGAGAAAAAAATCATAAGCCATCTTCTCGGACGAAACTCCGCCGCCACGAGGCGGAACCAATCTAGGGCTCCAGCGGACCTGTTCTGCCGGGGAAACTTCCTTCCGGGAGGGGGAAATCTTCGCCATTGTCATCACCAACGCTCCTCTCATTGGGAAAGGGCAATCTCCATCAACATCTTCACCAGCACCATCTCCTCTCAAAACCCTAGTTCATCTCTTGTGTCCAATTCTTGTCTCCAAGTCCGGGATTGGTACTAGTAGGTTGTTAGTAGTGTTAATTACTCCTTGTAGTTGATGCTAGTTGGTTTATTTGGTGGAAGATCATATGTTCAGATCCTATATGCATATTAATACCCCTCTGATTATGAACATGAATATGCTTTGTGAGTAGTTACGTTTGTTCCTGAGGACATGGGAGAAGTCTTGCTATTAGTAGTCATGTGAATTTGGTATTCGTTCGATATTTTGATGAGATGTATGTTGTCTCTCCTCTAGTGGTGTTATGTGAACGTCGACTACATAACACTTCACCATTATTTGGGCCTAGAGGAAGGCATTGGGAAGTAATAATTAGATGATGGGTTGCTAGAGTGACAGAAGCTTAAACCCTAGTTTATGCATTGCTTCGTAAGGGGCTGATTTGGATCCATATGTTTCATGCTATGGTTAGGTTTACCTTAATACTTTTGTTGTAGTTGCGGATGCATGCAATAGAGGTTAATCATAAGTGGGATGCTTGTCCAAGTAAGGACAGTACCCAAGCACCGGTCCACCCACATACCAAATTATCAAAGTACCAAACACGAATCATATGAATGTGATGAAAACTTGCTTGACGATATTCCAATGTGTCGTCAGGAGCGCTTTACATCATATAAGAGTTTGTCCAGGCTTGTCCTTTGCTACAAAAAGGATTGGGCTACCTTGCTGCACTTTATTTACTTTTGTTACGTGTTGCTCGTTACAAATTATCCTATCACAAAACTATCTGTTACCACTTATTTCAGTACTTGCAGAGAATACCTTGCTGGAAACCGCTTATCATTTCCTTCTGCTCCTCGTTGGGTTCGACACTCTTACTTATCGAAAGGACTATGATATATCCCCTATACTTGTGGGTCATCAAGGGTCGTCTACCAAAGAAGCGTGCTTGCAAAAACTGTGGAGTTCTGGGGCATATTGCTAGGCTTTGTACCTATAAAGTGGATGCATCATTTGGAGAGGAGGAAAGATGGACAACAGCCAATGCTGAGGAGAATGTAGCAGCAATGGAGACTGAAGATGCAGAGGTGAATGCAGCAGCAATGGAGACTGAAGATGCAGTGGAGAATGCAGCAGCAAATGAAGCATCTTGGTATGTGTTTGCATTTGTAGAATGCAGCTACCCTTTTGTTTGCATTTGTTCTCTTTTTTGCTTATGGGTTATAATTTTATTTACCATCTCTAGGGAGAAAATGCCAAGAGATGAAGAAGCGAAAGATTTTGAAACCATGGACTTTGATGGTTTTGAAGCTATAAGAGAGGAAGAGGAGGGGGTAATTTTTCCAATTGTGCCTTTAAAGATTACTGAACTCATAGATGACCGTCAAATGGTCGTCAAGTGCTCGGCGAGTGGAACTACTCCATCAGCACCTCCACAACGAAAACCCCAAGTAAAGATCAAAAGGAACAAGAGTCTGAAAGAAAATAGCATCTTAACTAGGGAAACCAGGAGCAAGACGATGAAGCCAGCTGCAAACACAAGGAGCAAGTCGAAAATTTGAATTAAGTTGTTGGGAAATGTTTGTGTTGTCGATTTGAGGGCGAGTCGATCGCTTAAAACTTGGTAGATTTGTATTAAGATGTTGGCATCTTAAAACTTGGTAGATTTGAGCTACTGTGAAAACTTATCAGTTGTAATAATGTTGCTTCTACTTTGGTTTCTTATTTGAGTCAGAATTCAAATTTCCATCAAAATTTGAATTTAAATTAATATTTGAATTTGGGCCAAAATTTGGATTCGAGCCAAAGTTGAAGTTGAACATTGGAGGTTCATTGCTCTAGCGGTGTATTTGATCGAGCACTTGAAGTCCAATATTCGTAGGTGAACAGTCCAAATGAGAAATGTGCTAGAAACGAGCTCAAAAGCTAGGGTAAACAACCCTGTTTGAAATCAAGTTTTTTTGACCTTGTCTAAATGAGGCATATATATTTTTATTAACACTTGTTCCATATATATAGGGTAAAAAAGAAGTCTCACTATTTATTGATTAATATTCATATTACTACATTTTTTTGAAAAAATATGCTTTTAATTCAAAACCGTCAAATAACACGTTTTAGATATGAAAATGAAAAAGTAAGTTCAGATCCTTCTTATTCACTCCAAAATGAAGCTATGGAGATTTTTCTGATTTTTTTGAATTATTTTGATTTTTTTTCAAACCCTAAACCCTCTCTCCCTATTCTACGAACTCTGAACATGTTCATAGGTGATAGCTCATTTGTGTGAAGCATTTTTTCATGAAAATGACCAACACCAATTTTATATTTTTTTTTCTCATAACCTTGTCACAGATGATGGCTATGTGCGCAAGAATTACAACATTTTGATTTATTTTTGAATTTTTAAAAAACATTTGAGCTTGATTTCGACAGATCACTTCAAAAAAAACGCCCCTATACCGAGTTTATATTTTTCTATGGTAACTAGGTCTCATAAACGGACAAACTACATTTTTTATATTTTTGTGATTTTTCTAATTTAGTTATGGCCATTTGAAATCTGGTCAAACCCTAATAACCCCGTTGACTGGCTCATAACCCCGCAGAAATGCTCCAAACCCTAGCGTAGAACGTCCGCCATCGGATCCTACCAAGCGCCAAACACCACCCGTCAGATGTGGGGGCAGGCATGCGCGATCCGCGTGACGCTGGTTTTGCATCCTGATTGGCTACTACACTGTCCTTCTTGGGTTTTTACGATCTGCCCCACTTTACATATGAAATTGTATTTTTTGCACATGACCACCACATGTCAGTGTTAAAAGTTAGTTCAAATATTCAAACTGCAAAATACAATGTGGCAAATCGTCAATATAGCTTCCCCTTCTCTTCTTCTCCATCTGACAGACAAAGGCATCGAGCAGATCTCGAGCAGTTCCTCTATTTCTTTCCCCATCTTCTCGTTCTTCTTCCTCTCGAGCAATTCCTCTGTTTCTTCCTCTCCGGCGATATGTCGACCTCCTCGTCAGCCCCCCATTCCACGTGCCCCGTGTATGATCCAGTGCCGATGACTCGATGCACTGACTGCCCACGGACTGCGCCACTGAAGCGGTTGACTTCGAAGGAGGAGAAGAATGGGAACTTTGGGCGCGAGTTCGTCAAATGCGAGAGCAGCCGGACGGGCAGGTTAGATCTGAGTTTTCCTCGCATCCTTTATCTCTAATTTCCCAAAAAACTGCCAGATTTGGGATTTAGGTTACGTGATTTCATTTTCAGATGGTGAAGAAATGCCACCATTTCGAGTGGATGGATGATTACATCCAGAGGCTTCAAGGGTTGGGCTTGCTGGGTTCGAGGGGGAATGCAATCCATGAGTTCAATTTGCCCCATGACAGTGCCGCTCCTGTAGCAGCAGCAGATGCCCCATGACAATTTGCCCCATGAGTTCAAGGGTTATTTTGTTAGCTAATAACCTCGAGTGTTGGATCATACCCTAGCTCGTCAGATGACAGTAAGCAGTACTTGAGCAGCACAAGGGATATACATCAAGTTCATCTCTTCTCTCCCGCACTTGCCAATCTTTTGTCCTCGAGTTCGTCAGTTCTGCTAGAAAAAAAACCTAGTTCGCGGGCCCAAAGAGAATCAAGCTACAATAGGCCCACAAAGGATAAATGAGGCCCAGAAACAAGCGATGTTTCTTTTTTTTGTTTAGGAATGATTGCTTTGTTCTTTTTTGTTTCTGATTGATTATTTCATTAATTTGATTGCCCAATCTCTTCTATTTCATTGAGGAATTTTTTTGGCTTTCCTTTATGGGTCCCTTCATTTTTTTGATTTGATTTCTCTTCACCGTATGTGCTTTTGTTTTGCTTGCTCACAACCTGGCTTAGTTTGGCGGTGAAGTAATTTTAGAATCAAAGTATTTGCAAACCGCGGTATTATTATGCCTAGCGAACCAATACTTTAGTATTGGAAAAAAGAGATCCAACCCTCTTTTTATATACTTCAAAAATAGTGTAGTTTTCTACATATTAAAGTATATAAAACTACACTTTTGACTAAAGCCAAACATCTCAAAGTATTTGATACTTCAATATTTGTGGAAACCAAAGTATTCTTGGAATACCTAAAAAATACAGAGCTCCCAAACCAAAGTCGTGTATAATATGTTCTTATTTTTAGAAGGCATCTATAAACACATCATTTTTATTTAGTTTGGTTAATTTTGCCCACGTTAATTAGCCGTGTCTAAACTTGGGACAAACAAAATACAAACATAACAAAGCATTAATATAACACACATAACTTAACTTAGATAGGGTTGCTAGGGCAACACCAGTTCTTACATATAACACGACACTGATAGATAATTAACCTTACATAGATAGGGTAGCTAGCTCAGGCAACACACACACACCAAACTCACACTACATAGTAGATACGGTAGCTAGGGCAACACCGCATGTCTTCACCATCGTCTTCACCTTAACCGTCGGCTTCACCGTCTTCTTCGCCGCCGGCTTCAACACTGCTCCTCCTCAAGGCCGTTCTCGCCGAGGTAGTACGGGAGACTGTGCATGCGGTTGCGAGCGGGGAAGACGCTCTCGAAGTCGGTGAAGATGTTATAGGTGGTGAATGCGATGAACTCGCACCCACACAAATACACCTTGACGAGCAGGTAGTAGGCATCGAACCTGTTAGTGAAGTGGACGACGAGCCCTACCACTTGAGCGTTGGCATGGGGACGCTGCTCCACGAGGTTGAACATGGGCGGCGAGCCCGCCGGGAGGTGGTGGAAGCCCGCACGGAGGAACCCCCGTGCAAGCTCAGTGCTACCCCTCCAGCGTGAGAACGCCCACACGTGGAGCGATGCCTCAACGACGACGTTGGCGGGGTACCGCCGTTCCGGCACGGTGGGCGGCTCTTGGAACGTCGGCCCATTGTACTACATCTTGCTACTTCGCTGAGTGTTTGCTTTGGCTTTTGGGGGAAGAAGAGAAGGGGGAGGCACAGATGGATCTGTAGAAGAAGAGGCAATGAAGGGCGGTTTAAATAGCCGGGGGAGACGAAGAGGGCACACGCGGAAACGGCGTAGATTGTGACTCAGTGCATGCGTGAACCGATGCGATCATCAATGTGTGAACGTGAATCGATGCGAGTGTGCTCTGCGTGCTTTCCGTTGGCGGCTGCCTGCCTCCCCCTTCGGCGTGCTCTGCGTTGGCGGCTGCCTACCTCCCACAGCTGAATCGAGTGGCAGCCGTGCGGCGTGAACTGATGCCTCGACATATGGACGCGAGCGTGCAGCCTTCCCCTTCTGCCACCGGCACGTATGCCTGCGACGCGTGAAACAATGATGCGGAGCGACTGAATCCACCGGCAACCGTGCGGCACGGATCGATGCGTGCGTGTTGGCGTGCATGAAGGCGATTAGGTCTAGGTCACTAGATGCGTGCGTGGCAGCGTTCGCATGCATAGCAGGCTACATTGATGCCAAAGCCGGGCATGCATAGCGGGCTGCATCCATCAATAGCAGGCTTTTTTAATTTATTACCAACAAACTAACGGGCCCGTCCTATGAACACAAACACGGCCCAACCAGCGAAGCCATAGCCATAGTCAACAGAGTCCAACATGGCCCCACAAGTCAGTTAACGGCCAAGACGACAAACATCTGTTATGAACATTTGTGAGAGTTTCAGCTAAGGGAGTGAGGGAAAGTGAGCAAAAGTTTGGAGCGTGGGGAAAACTGAGCATAACTAAAGAATTGGGGGCATAGATGGAATAAGCCCTTCTTTTTTTCATCAATACCGGCAAATATAGCTACAATATACACATACATCAGTAAATCTTTGGTACTCATCTGAATGCCAAAGAATACCCCTTGCACCACCTCTGATCTTTCCTCTAAGTGCTCCATCTCAATTCTGTTTCCACACCATAGAGCAACGCCAAACTAGTGCGACTTTAGTGTGTGGGTGAGGCAACAACGTCCAACATATTCCAAGTGTGGGGTGTCCGGAGTGGCTGTGGCAACACAGTGTGAAGTTGCTACGGAAGGACGACACACCAGAGGCAAGTGTCATGACAGATGGCGTTTCTCCCCGATGACATCGGTCCTGTTGGTGCAATGAGGAGGATGAGGGACAAAGAAAATGGTGGCCACGATCTAGGGTTTTCAAGGGGACAGTAGGAGTCAGACGAGATGGTGGTAGCTCGGAGGTGAGGAGCAGTCATTGTCTTCCACACACACACACACACACCTCCTTTTGAAGCCATACACACGCCGGTGGTCCCCATCTGTTTCTGGCACCGCCGGGACTACGAGACAACGAGCAATGACAAAGGGAATCTCATCCTTACCCTCCCTCGATGAACATGTGATGCTACCACCCGCACCTTCTGGGCACCGTCACCTTGTGCTCTCCCTCAACCAGAGATGTACCGCCGTCCCGTGCTCACCCTCAACCAGAAATATGATGCCTCCCGCCACCTTCCCTTAGGCTATGGCCGCTTGACACAGTGAGAAGACTGGGAGGGGCGGGCACAAGGAGAGATAGAGAGGGGCGAACCCTATTATTTTGCCGCCGCCGTCGTACCAAAGAGAGGAAGGACTCGGAGGAAGTTTAGTATGGGAATTTTTCGGGTAGGGATTGGGACGGGCCCATGGTCTATAGATGGGCCCAGAAGATAGTGACATAAGGTAGCTAGCGCACTAGTGAGCCATTTTCTTACAAGCGCGTGCGCCAAACATAGCGTTGACGCACCAAGAGGTCGGCTTTCCTGGGAACTTTTATAGAGTTGTAAAGGATTGTTACAACATGTTGAACTTTTTTCATCCGTGCGACTTTTTTGAAGCAATTGAGAATTTATTTTTAATCGATTGAAACATAGTCGCGACATAAAAATGTTGCTTATTATGGAGCTAAATATACTTACTACTACCATTAAAGTGAGAAAAATTTATGTTTTGCTCCCTTGTGGGGCAGTCATTCAGTAGGGCTATTTTGAGTCTTAACCAAAAAAAACCAGCAACCAAATTATTCCTCGACATTTCAATAAAACAAATCCTAAACAGGATGTCGTTATCTGTGAAAAAATAATCAGATTGTGCAGTCACATCGATGCCCATAGCCTTTTAGGAGGAGCACTTTTCATGTGCGTAGCTTGGCATATATCTGCGGAAGTGAAGGATAGCACGCATAGCGTGTAATAGCAACACTATTAATTTGTCGAAATGGACCCGCTTTAAATGGGCAGGTGCTCACAATGGCTGCCCACGCTTTACTAGGGAAAGTAACATTTTTAGAGTATCGATTTTGGTTTTTTTACCATGCCATCCACCAATGTCATTTCATGATGAAATTTTGCATGCACAACAAACATTTCTTAAAGTATGCCACAAAAAAATCAGAATTCTTTGAAATGTTTTTTTATTTTATTTATTTCACTGTTCATAGCAGGAGCATATGAGCTCAGGTGTAGAAAGGTACTTTCGCGGATGAAGGATGTATCTTGCAAGAAGAGTGCGTCAATTCTACCTGGGCCTCATTTTTGAAAAAAACATACGAAATTTATTCAATCGAGGTAAAAGATATACAACATCGTTTGTAAGCAATAGTACAATTCCATTCATAGCCTTCTCAAACCAATCAACACTAGAAGAAAATCTAACCGGCCTAGAAAGCTCATGAGCAACCTTATTTTCTTATCTTCCCGCAAAAAAGAAAGCCTTATTTGCTTTTCTATTACAATGTTCGAACCTATAAATAGGAAAATCATAAACAATAAAGTTGCAATCATCAAAAACTGCCACTGCCACTCCAGCCAACCGTTCATCATTATGATTTCAATGACCTCCAAATTATCCGAATTAACAACGAGTCGATTGCATCCCGCCTGTTGCGCTAGGGAAATACCATATCTGAGCACCAAAGCTTCCGCTGTCGCAACGTCTAAACACTAATGTATTCCTCAGAAACCTCCTGCAGTAAGTTTTCCTTTATCGTTCCTCACGACAGCCCCAGTCGTACCCTTAAGAAAATCATGATCAAAAGAAGCATCAATATTAAGCTTCAAAAATCCCACTGGTGGACGAATCCACCCCCCCTTTTTTGTAGAAGTGTTTGGAGAGGAAGCAACAACCTAATTGGCGGTAAGAGCTTGAATCCCCGTTGAAGTCTCGTTAACATCTTGGATTTTCTCCTTATGCACAAGTTTATGTTTTTTCCATCATAAATTTCAAGCTGTAATGCCAATTATATCACAAATATTCTGAAACCCCATAATGGATAAATCCTGATCTAGCATGTGTAACAAGAATTCCAGGACAAACTCACCAACACGATCCACTTCACAAGCTCTCATAATAACTTCGTCCAAACCTAGTCTTCTGCAGACCACCTTAGCTTTGTGGCGTTGAAATAACAAATGCTTTGTGTCTTCTAACCCAGACGCACAATAAGGACAAATGGATGAAACTTTCATATGTTTATTGGCTAGCCTAACACGATACATGAGAGTGTCATGCAACATCCGCCAAATAAAAAATGCCACCTATGCCAGACAAGATAAATTCCAAATCTTGTACCAAATGGGATTAAAAATTGGTTGGACCCATTCCATTTGTACGGCGGAGTTTCCTTCCATGTTGGTGATCCCATTCAACAAAATATGTGGAACAAACGAAAAAAAAATCCCATTCTTAGTAAAACTCCAAGCAACAAAATCTGACATGTCAAACTAGGGGAGAGGGATAGCAAGGACCCGTTGTGCATCAATGGGCCACCATGCCTCTTTGCTAAATTTTAGATGACAAATGGCTCAAGCGCAGTTGTCAAGGATATTTTTGCGGGGCCCTCTCTGCTACCATTATGTGAACAAAAATGAGCTACCAGTGACGTCTTTCGAATAGTAGGCTAATTTTTCTAAAGTGACTTTACTTGCAGAACGACTTACTTTAAGTCATGCCGGTTAAATGAGTGAAGAAACGGGTGAATCTATTTGTGAAATGATTGAAAATAATTTTTTGAAAGAGGGAAATGGTTTTTTTATTGAGTGAAATTCATTTTTTAATGAGTGGAATTGATTTGAATATTATTTTTATGAATGAAATAAACTTTCTCAAATGAGTAAAATGCGCTCGTTCAATTGAGTGATGAAATACTTCTTTTGAAACGAGTGAAATTGTTTTTTAATGAGTAAAACGGTAAAACTAAAACTAGTTCAAAATCAAATATATTGGTCATTAATCTTGTTATAAAGATCTTCTTGCTAGGAATTCTTTTTTTTTCGCGAATACGCAAAGCTTGCGTATCATTCATTGATAGAAGAAGTTAGAGTGAATACAGTGAGGTACAACCCATGACACGAACGCAAGAGGCGTGAACATGGTTGCCGAAGCAAAGAGACATGAGAAGCTCGAGCCAAACAAAGAAAAACACAGCTAAACTCGCCAACCTGGGAAGCAACCCAAGCAACAACTAGACGACCAATATCTCCACATCTAGCACCGAGGACACCGCGAGCAAACAAGACAACGCCTTCACGAAGGAGAACGACACCAAGACGCCGTCGTCGTCCGATCCGAAAAACCGGACCTAGGGTTTCCCCTGATGCTCGAAGAGGGGCACGGATAACGGCCATGACAGCGCCTTCAAGAAGGTGACGGCACCCGCGGGTGTCGCCGCTGCCAGCATAAGATGCAGGGATTTCGCCCTGGCCATGTACCGAGCAATCCCAAGCCGTCGGAGTACGAGTCGGAGAAGAGGAAGTCAGGCATACGCCGGAACTGCATCCGCCGGAAGGGGAGCCACGCTCGACACCGAGGAGGCACCGGGCGCCGCCGGACGTGCGAGCTCCAAAGGAGGGTGAGGTTGCATGGCTGAGCGGAACATGAGGATGCGACGGTGGCCAAGCCCCGAATGACCCAAGACCTGGAAAAGAGCGCAGATCAAGGCCACCGGGACCGGAGCAGCAGGGACGCCGACAGACCCAAGGAGCTGGAAGGGGACGCAGCTCACGGAGGGTGCCGGAATCAAAGATGCACCGGTTGAATGGCCAACCAAGGACGCCAACAGGGTTGTGGTGGTGTGGAGACGCCGAGGATCCATCAAGCCTAAGGTGCCGGAAAGAGCGCAGCGCCCAAGGCAGGTCGGATCCAAAGCTGCGCCGGCCGGCCATGGACACAGGAGGGGGCGCAGGTCCATGACCGTCGGGCCGAAGCCGGCCCTGCTGGGTGGTGGTGGAGGTGTAGAAGACTCGCGCTCAGCCAAAGCTCCCGGCCGGTGAGCTGCAGGAAACAACTGCCGTGGGACACAACCAAACACCTCCATGACAGGAAGCTCGAATACGGGGTGGGGGAGGGGGTTGGTGGAGAGGTGAGACGCGGCAAGGAGGGCGCGCCCGGCCGTCGCGGCATGCCGGCCGGACGAGAAACCCCCAGATCGCATCTGGGGAGGAACCGGACCGCACCGCGCCCAAGGAGCCGCATCCGGTGAAGGCCACCCGCGCCTCCCAGCGAGCCGGAGAGGAGACAGCAGGGGGTGGCCGGCCCTGCCGTCGGGGGAGGCCGCCGACGCCGCCGCGTACCGGATCTAGGGGTGAGGCAGGCTGAGGAGCGGGGCGGGGGCAATGGAGCAGGAAAAGGAGGGCCTCGCCGCCGCCATCATAGGGCCCGACGCGGCTTCGCCGGCCAGCCCTCCGGCGACGGCGGCGCGCGGGCGGGCAGAAGGTGGTTGCCGGGCCGGCGGCGTCTAGATTTTCCCCGTGACGCCCGGCTCGGGCGACCTGCTAGGAATTCAAATACATACTTTTGAATGAATTTTGTTCCAAAATATTTATCAGATTAAATAGAAGTCTTTTACATTGGAGAGAGAGAGAGAAAAATTAGCATGCATGCAACCGTTTTTCTCCCCACACACTCGCACGCTGCAGAGGTCCACGCTTATGGGCGTGTTTGGTTCCCTGGGCGCATCCAACTTGCATCGTATGAAGGAGCTTGGTTGGGGTTGGCCTGGTTGAGCTAATGCAAGAAGAAGTTGAGATGTGTGTTTGGTGTACTTGCACGATACGGGCCAGGCTCATCTCAGATGTTTTTTGGTAGGCTGCATGAGGATAAGCAGTATGATAAATGTGGAATTTGATTCTAGGTGATTATACATGTATAGTTATTTTGATGACACATGCACTCCAGGTATCTTTGCTGGTTAAAATAAAAGAACATGATCAAACACAAATAAAAAAATCATAACATTTTGAATCTTGCAAATTTCGTATGAAGATCCTTTGAATCAAAGACGCAAATAAACAGGGAAAGAAAACAAACGAAAACCATATACTTCTATGTGTATTCCATTGTCAACATTCATGAGGTCATATTAAACATACATGCACAGAACAGCTAGCCATTTGAAGGCACTTCTTTACTGTCCATCTGCTCTAGCTAACTGATATTTTGATCCGAACAACACCAATACAAAACAAAACTAGCATGTCTCTCTCTTGTTCTTCTTCCTCTAGCTAGCTGGTCTCTTGTTCTTCCTCCTGACCAAATCAAAACAAAAAATATACACAAATTATTCAGTTAAGCTTAAGCAGGAGATTGAGCAGCAAGGGCACAAGTGGATCAGGTGGGCGGCAGCTCTCAGAGTCAGATCAAGGAGGGAAGCAGTGCCATCTTTACAAGGCCAACGGCCGAACCAAGCAGGAGATGGAGCAGCAAGGGCACAACTGGATCGGGCGGGCGGCAGCTCTCATAGCCAGATCCGGCCGGCGTCCGCGAGTGAGGGCGCGCTGTGTACGTGTCGCCGGAATCTCGTGCTTGCTGTGACGGCCAGATCAGGCGAAGACAAGCAGGCACGGCGAGATCCAGGCTGAGGGATGGGAGGGAGGACCGGAGCTTGGGACGGTGGGGAGGAGGAAGAGAGGAGAGCTTCCTTGGCACCGGTGACGAGATGCAGCGGCAAAGATGCATCAGGGACGACGAGATCCACCAGCGTCGCACAGAGGAAAGAGCGTCGGGAGAGCAGGGGAAATGCGAGCCGCCAGACCAAGGGAGGAAAGACCTGCTCAAGAGTTTGCACGCGCGGGTGCAGGCTCGCGGAAACGGCCGGTACCTGCGTGCGAGCTCAGCCTGGCTGAGGGGCCTATTTTACATCAGTCGGGCCTGGCCAGAGAGACATGCAGTCTACCAAACATTGCGAAAATTGTATAATAAATATGATGCAGGTGCGAGCCAAATAACCAAACACGCCCTATATGGTCATGTATCGTAAAACAGTCCTACATCCCATTCAACTGAGAGTCGCAATTCTTGCTTTATTCATGGCATCTTACATCAAGATCTGTGCATTTTTTTAGTATACGTTTTTTCCTTCTTATATGTTACTCCCTCCGTCTCATAATATAAAATATTTTAACACTAAGTGACTGTGACTTGACTCTTAAATCTCAGTTGACTGAGACAAAGCCACACCCTGCCGCCATGTACGACATTGGTAAAATTACCCATTTTTGGTGTCCTCTGATTTCGCTCTTACGGCTGCTCCTCACAAGCTGGTATCATCGTCGGTGTTGCTGTCAGATGTCAATGAGTAATAAGAACATCTTTAGCCGCGTTTTTAATAGGTCCCTCAGATAATTTTTTCGTACTGGCGCTCAAAAATCAAACCAGTCGTGTTTTAAAAGTCCGTTTTTCGCCAATTTGGGCCAAAATTGATGTCGACGAACCCAGATCAAACCCGACGCACTGGGGGACGTCCGGGGGTGCCGGGGCGAGCAATTTTGGCGCAAAAGAGCTACGGGCCAGTTGAGTCAGCGACACTCGCCTCGTCGTCCTCACAACGCCTCGGTTTCCCGCGTGGAATCAATGGCAAGGATGCCGCCGGTCAGCCTTGCCATTGATTCCCCACGGGCGGCGCTTCACGGGCGGCGCGGCGACGCCTCCCCTCCCACCACTCGTACACACGGTGCGCGGCTATAAAAGCAGGGCCTTCCCTCGCCTCTGGCCACACCCGCCCACAGTCACCGCCGAGCTCTGCCTCTCCCCGTCCGCAGCCACCGCCGACCTTCCCCCCTCCCCTCTCTTCCCAAGCCCACCCGATGGCCGAGTGGTTCCCCGGCGACGGGGCTTCGGCCGTCGCTCGCTCCACAAGTGGGAGGCCTATCTCTTCTTCGAAGCGAACGTCCCGGCGCCAGGTCGCCGGGGTGGAGACTCAGCGGCGGTGGAGTCCCCATTCCCCCGGTGCCCGACGTCGACGCGCGCCCCGACCTCTTTGCCACCGAGGTCGACTGCGTGCGGGCGTCGCTGTCGGAGGAGCAGCGCGCCCTCCTGCAGTACGCCGCCGACAACCACGCGTCATGGGCGGCCTACTTTCAGCGCCGGCAGGCATAGTGGCCGGTGTCCACCAACGGGGCGCCGGTGATGGGGGCGTCAAGAACAGCGAGGGGCGCCACCTATGGTGGGGCGGCCCCGGCCGCACACTCCACGAGGTACTCCATTACCTCGAGGGCGGCAATGACCCGCCGCTGGCATACTCTGCCGCGGCCGCCGCCCCAATTCCCCGCCGGAGCGCCGGGCAATGGATGCCCAGGAGGTTCGGCTCCTCCTCGTCTTCCTCCTCTCGCTCCTCCTCCCGCTCCTCTTCCCACTCCTCCGGCTCGCCGGCGGTGTTCGCCGTCAAGGCCGAGCCCGCAGCGAAAACGCCGCTCGGCCGGCGCACCCGCAGCGCCGGCATCGTCATCAACGAGGGCGGCGGGCGCGCCTCCTCCTCGGCTCCTCCGCACTACGTCAAACCGAAGACGGAGTCGGGGCTCGCCGCCGTGAAGACGGAGCCGGGGGGCGCCGTCATGAAGACGGAGCCAGGGCTCGTCGGCGGCGTCAAGGAGGAGCTCGACGACGCGACGGTCTTAAAGTGGGCGCGCGACGACTGAGCGCGGACGAAGCTGGAGCGCCAGCGCCTCGCCTACGAGCGGTTAAAAGCTCGGCGCCGTGGCCGGGACGACAAAGGCGTCGTCGTCCTCGACGACGACGCGCTGCCACCACTGGTCCGCCAGGGCGACGCCGGGCAGGGGTCTAGCACGGGTGGCTGCATGAAGGAGGAGAAGGACGACGAGGACAACGGCGGCGGCGGCGGCTACGGCACCGACTTCGCCTCTGTCAGCGCCTTATTCGGCCTGTAGTCGCGTTTATTTTATTTAAGTATTTTATCTATGTAAGAAACTATTTCAGTTTGCCGAAGTAATGCACTGTTTCACCAAAATATTTGTCCTATTCGCCAAATTTTAGTCAAATAAATGTTAAAAAGAAAGTTTAAAACAGGCGCGACCGTAGGACGTCGGCTGGGAACCCCATTGCCCCAGGCCGATTTGACTGCCAATTCGCCCTCATGCGGCGATTTTTCGAGGCTAGAGATGTTCTAATGACGAGACAGAGCTGTTGGAGGATGGCCGGCGCGCCGTACCAAATAACACGAGCATGAGCTTTAGGGAATGTTGAGCCGTACGGGGCGTCCCTTTTGTAATCAAAGTCTTCTACTGGTCATCCGTTTATTATCATCCTGCATAAATACGGGCGCACGCAGAGTAGCAGGAGCAAAACGAGTTGCGACATGGCTGCGTCCGTATGGTTCTTCTTCTCGCTGGCATCGCTCGGTGCCCTCCATGTTTTCGCCGTCAGTGTCCGCCTCCTCGCCAGCCTCGCGCCCTGCCTGCGCCGGCCCAAGGATCTCCGGCGCAGGTACGGCGAGTGGGCCGTCGTCACCGGCCCGACGTCAGGCATCGGACGCTCCATGTCCCTGGAGCTCGCGCGGCGTGGCCTCAACCTCGTCCTCGTCGGCCGTGACCCCGCCAAGCTCCGGGACGTCTCCGAGACCATCTCCAGGGCTCACGCCGTGCAGACCAAGACCGTGCTGTTCGATTTCTCCCTCGTCTCCACCGCGCAAGGTGTGAAGAACTTAATACGAGTAGTGCAGCGTGCGTGCGTGTCCTTCTGGTTACTGATCGATCATGTCCTGTCGTGTCGATGGATCTTCGACATGCAGGGGACGAGGCGATGCGGCGGCTCCGGGAGGCCGTGGCGGGGCTGGACGTAGGGGTGCTGGTGAACAACGCTGGGGTGGCGAAGCCGGGCGCGGTGTACATGCACGAGGTGGGCGTGGAGGCGTGGGCGAGGATGATACGGGTGAACGTGCTGGCGCTGACGGAGGTGACGGCGGCGGTGCTGCCGGGGATGGTGCGGCGGGGCAGGGGCGCCGTCGTGAACATGGGCTCGGGGTCGGCGTCCGTGCTCCCCTCCTTCCCGCTCTACTCCGTCTATGCCGGCACCAAACGGTACGTCGCCGAGTTCTCCACGAGCCTCGCCGTGGAGTACGGGAACTCAGGCATCGACGTGCAGTGCCAGGTATGTACTCGGTGCGCGCGCTCGCATCCATCGTGTCACGACATTATCGTCGTTGTGCCGTGTCTGCAGGCCCCGTTCCTGGTGGAGACGAACATGGTGTCGAGTGCCGTGAAGGCCAGCTTAATCTCGCAGTTCGTGCTGACTCCGGACGGCTACGCGCGCGCGGCGGTGCGCTGGATCGGGCACGGCACGCTCTGCGTGCCCAACGTCGCCCACCGATTGCAGGGGTGGTTCGTCGGCCTCTTCCCGGACTTCGGCACAGACGCGTATCGCCTGGAGTATAATCTGCGGCAGAGGGCCATCCTTCGGAGGGTCAAGCCGTGGAGGAAATCGCAGGCGAGCTCTCCTGTTCCTGCCAAGGACGAGGTTGGTGTTGGTGTTCGGTCGGATTAAGGTGGTTCGGAGTTCGTGGTTACTCGAGCACGTTGTGACGAAGTTGCTTCATGTTTTTTGTTCAACAGTTGGTCACGCAAATGTTAAATAACTGGTTGGGCAAAACTGTTAAGTAATGGATTTTTTTTGCAGGGAAGTAATGCATCTTTTTAAAATAAGCTTTCAACCTGCTTTATAAATAAAGCCATCATCATGTCCATATAAAAGTTCAAGTGCAGCCAAATAAAATAGTCTGCTAGAACAACAACACAAACACGCCAAAAAAATCATAAAAGAACCCAAATGATAAATGCCACACGTGTGACACGAAGCATTCCGGTCCTGAAGTTTTCTAGAATAAAGTTGCCATCTCAAAAGAAAAAAGAACTGAAACTTGCCATCCGAAAAAGTGGACATGCTTGACAACTGAAGTTGCCATGCTCGCGTCACTAAACTTGCCATCAATGGTCGGAGTTGTCATGTGTCCGTGCCATATGTATTGTTTTTTAAAATGAAGGAGGACCCCCGGCCTCTATATCTGGACGATGCATGCAGCCACTTTATTAATTATTCACACAAGACCTTATAAAGTCATACAACAGTAAAACTAACGCCACCGTCCAGGCAACATCTGTCGCTACTCCTATCTACTTGATGTAGGGATGCTGATAGTCTGGGCTAATAGCAAACAGACCTCGCAGCCAGACCTAACATCTAAGACGTGAGGTCCCAACCAGGACGCCTGCCGAGTATGATGCACCCACCAGTCCGGCGCATTCCTCAACCAGGACGCCTGCCGGGTATGAGGCCGCCGCAGCCACCTGCCACCAATCCATCTTCAATGTTGTACTGCTGCATCACTAGTGCAGAACCGGGCAATAGCACCGGTTCGTAAGGCCCTTTAGTGCCGGTTCCATAACCGGCACTAAAGTGTGGTCACTAAAGCCCCCCCTTTAGTACCGGTTCAGCACGAACCGGTGCTAAAGGGCAACTACGTGGCACGAGCCAGCTCCGGGGGCCGGGAGCCCTCTAGTACCGGTTGGTAACACCAACCGGTACTAATGGCCGGGAGCCCTTTAGTACCGGTTGGTAACACCAATCGGTACTAAAATGTTTGAGGGGTTTTTGGTTTTATGATTTCTTTTTCATTTAATTTTGTGTTTTCTATTTTAATTCTTTTTCGTTTGCTGGTATTTTACGATACTACACATTGTACACGTTATGCATATATATATATATATATATATATATACAAATAGAATTTCTAGTAGAACCAATCATATATATATCATCAATGTCTCACAAACCACCATATTAATTCACACATACACACATGTATAGCTATATATAATTTCTCCTACATATGCATGTTGCCTTCGGAGCCAGTGGCATTAGCCTAATTGGTGCCTTCGGAGCACGATGACAAATGGAAGTGGTTCATGACCTGGTCGATGGGGGCGGTAGCGGGTAATAGTATTCTCCATTCGGATTTATGACCTGGTCGAGCAAAAATCCCGCTATTTCCTCTTGAAGTGCTTCTACGCGCTCCGTTTCTAGGAGCTTGTCCCGCACCTCTTTGAACTGTTAAGAAGGAGATCAATATGCATGTGTATTAGTTGTGTGACTAGATATCGATAATGGTGTAAAAATTGTGAATAGTGTTCTGACAAGCGTACCCATTCCTGTCTTTGAGATCTGCTCCTTTCGGACGCCATCATGCGAATGTTCTCGCAAACGCAGAATGCACACAGATCAGTCCCCTGCGCCTGCTTCAGGGCCTTTATTACGAAAATGAAATTTAACTTGATCAGATAATAATTAATCAAGCATGATAATTAAAGAGATGGCAGCTAGCTAGCTAGCTAGTACTACTTAATTACTTACCTTGGGTCAAAACCATTTCAGCTGTCGTTTCCATTCGCCTTTCGTGATGCTGATGAACCTTGCCCAAGCCCTGCCCGCCGACAAAGAAAATGAATAAAGGGGTTATTAAATAGTTCATATCATGAAATGACGAACTAAATAGGCCGAGATATATAGTTAATAATGATTGAAATTACCTGTTGACTATCGCAAACAAGATGTTATAGTCACTATTTGCTTTGAGTAGTGAGTCCAGTATTTGAACTGTTCCGGCGTCAACTTTAATGATACACAAGATCAAGTGAAATCTGCATGCACACACGTTTGCATGTCTTAATTAAGCGGGCATATGTAAGCAAAAACATGTAGCTAGCTAGTAGGCAAAAACAGAGAATTTGTAGTACAAGAAAGTGTGACTCACTGGAAGTTGTAAGGAAGTAGTATATCTTCATTGTATTTGAGGTGCTTCAAGAACTCTAGCATGCTGTCCTCTACCTGCTTTTCATAATGCTTGTTTATTTTCCATGTGTATTCATTAACGGTGTTTGGGTCAATGAACCCAATGCCATAGCGTCCACCTTTTCTCATTTCATACATCTTCATCCTGCATAATACCACAGAAAAGAATATAGTGAGGATAATTACAGGTAATGATTGATCAAAAGGATCACTACAGCTAGCTTGAGACTTAAATTACAGAAAGAAATCACTTACAGACAATAGCAACTGATGATAGATTTGTCGAGTGCGTCTTGATTGTATAACTGAAACAGTTCAGAATACTCAGCGGTCACAGCATTCTCATGGTAGTAATGATCCTTCTTGACTTGCACCATGAGGGACTCTCGATCGGATCTCTTGGTAATGTCCATGTACCATTGATGCAATTCATACATTCTCGTTGGGAGCTTCTTGACCTCTTCTGGCTTGACCAAAGGTTGGCCCCGGGTGTCGTGGTTCTAACTCTGACAGTGATGTAGGTGGGTAAGTATGGAGAGGCTAGATCCTAGCTATTGGGAAGTTGTTACACGCGAGGTTTACGAGTTCAGGCCCTTCTCGGAGGAAGTAATAGCCCTACGTCTCGGAGCCCGGAGGCGGTCGACTGGATTATGCGTGTATAGGTTACAGAGGTGCGAACCCTTCCTACTGAGGAGGGGGGGTGGCTTATATAGAGTTCGCTGGCCCTCTCCTGCCCTCAGTAATGCAGGGTTTAAAGTACATTTAAGATCGGGCGTTACTGGTAACGCCTCTAATAAAGTGCTATAATGACCATGAAGGCTACTTAACGGCTGACCGTTTTGCCTACAGAGCGACTGTTGATCTCCTGGCGGTCGAGTGGTAGCTTCTCGGTCGAGTGATAGCTTCTTGGTCGAGTGTCTTGAACCTGTCGAGTGAGATGCCTTCAAGTCGAATGCAATGTAACTTCTCCCAGGGATGTCCTAGAGTAGGACCCTTATGTCAGGTCCATGTCCCTACCCTAGGTACATGTCTTCATCATTAGCCCCCGAATGGATCGAGGCTGGAGTGGGGAAAGAATTGGAGATCTTTCCGACTGGTTCTTCGGGCTATGTGAGCGCCTCGTTTCGGGACAATCGTCACGGGTGACGTTGCCAACTTTTTCCAGACGCCTTGATCCATTCCAGGCCCTCCGTCGAGTGAATATCCTTGCTTGCGACATGCCGAGTGTTGGTGCGAGCGGGATGCTCTGTTTTTGGCAAGCGGTTCTGCGGCCCGCGGATCTCACGGGATTTGGATTTTGGGAAGCGCGCGGGACGGGAGCAGCCGCGGTAATCGGAAGTGATAAAGTGGAAACTCCTCGATCCTCGCGTCGCCTTTTTCGCCACGTACTGCGCGCGCGTCCGTTGCGGGATTTGACTGGGCTGCCTGGGCCTACCGGTCAGCCACTCGGGAGCGGCCCCTTATAAGTTGCCGGCTCGGGGTTTCTAAGCCGCGCGCTTCTCCTCTGCTTCCTTCTCTCTTCCTTCCTCTCTCCCTCCGCCAGCCCTCCTGCGACCCTCGGCCGTACCTTAGTGTCGTTAGCCCGTGCGAGACCTCGCCGGCGACGATGGTGAAGGGAAAGACCACTGCTTTGGAGCGCGCGAAGAAGGCGGCGGCGGCGGAGAAAGGGAAGAAGTCTTCGCGAGGTGGATCTTCCTCCCGGACCGCCCTGCCCAAGGGTTGGATTCAGGGCGATTGGATGCCATCGGTGCTCCGGCAGGAAGATCTCGACGACATGGTCGAGGGAGGAGCTATTCCCCACGAGGCCGCGTGTCTCCCGGGGAGGGAGATTGAGCCGCAACCCCGCGACGGTGAGTGTGTGCTCCTCGCCACCCACATCGACCGAGGGTTCTCTCTGCCTCCCCATCCATTCTTCCGGAGCTTCTTGAATTTCTTCGGAGCGCAGCTCCATCACTTTACCCCCAATTCCATAGTCTATCTTGCTGCGTTCATTTCCATGTGCGAGGCCTTCCTGGGTTGCCGTCCGCATTGGGGGCTTTTCAAGCATATCTTTACTTGCCTCTCCCAGTCGGTGAAGAAGGCCAAGTCGAGTGACGAGAAGACGCAAGTCATCCAGTTGTGCGGGGGTCTGGCGATCCAGACGAGGGGGAAGAGCTGTTTCCCCTCTATCACCTTCCCGGAGTCGGTCCGCGGCTGGCAGTCGACCTGGTTCTACTGCCAGGACCAGGCAACCCCCGGGCAGTCGACCGGTCTTCCTCCTTTTTCACTCGACCGAGCCGAGAAGCCTATCTCTCTGAAGGTCATGCCGGAGGAAAGTGCCCAGGTCAAGGTATTGGCGGGTCGAGTGGTTGAACTTGTCTGTGAGGGGGTGACTGGGATGGACCTGTTAGAGGTCTTTCTCCAGAGGCGCATCCAACCACTCCAGGCGCGAGACCATCCGATGTGGCTGTATTCTGGCCTTGACGACACCACTCGGATCCACCCAGAGGAGGTCACCGATGAGATGCTGGAGGGGTGGTTGTCAAGCATAACGGGGAATAAAGACAACCCCCGAGGAGCCAGAAGGGTGATTCCACTAGACCACTCATATGAAGTGGATCAGGTATGTTTTTGTGTCGGATATCTGATCTTCTGTATTAGTCTTCTTTGTGTAAGTCGACTGACTTTCGTCCTGTCCGTTGTCCTCCAGGCTACCACTGAGATGTACTCGACGCCCAATGGGGCACAAGGGTCGACCGAGGAAGGTGAGGCGAGCGAAGGCGAGAGCGGGGACGACCAGGTCGAGTGGGAGTCCGACGGTGAGGGAGAGGAGGGCGACGACATCTTCTCCAGTGAAGAGGAGGGGGAGGCCGAACCCTCCCGCCCGGAGGGACGGTCCAAGCTCGCCCACGATCCAGCGCAGGAACGTGGCAAGGCGGCCGCTCCTGTTGGGCAGTCGTCGAAACGCCCTCGGACTTCTTCTCCTCCGCCGACCGGGAAGGCTCCCAAGCACCCACGAACGGCGCCATCTAAGCCGCCCAAGGCCTTGCCCAAGATGAAGATAGCTGTTCCCACCATTTCGGGGTAACAACAACACTTGCTTTCCTTTGTCGACTGTGGACGGATCCTTGGTCGATTCACTGGGCCAACTGACTAATCTTTTGAGATTTGTAGTGGTGCAACTTCTGAGGTCTCTGCCAGGAACGACGACCAAGAGATGGAGGACGCTGTCACGTCCAACCCTGGTATGATCACTGCCGTCCTGCTTATGAGTCGACTGAAGCGTTGGTCGATTGAATGTTTTCCTTGCAGCTCCTCCTCATGTTATCAACCTCCCGGACGACGACGACAACGCACCACTGAGGGTGAAGAGGAAGAAGAAGGTGTTGGCTGGCAAGACTCCGCAATCCACTCCCGCGCCTGAGGCTGCAGTTCGGGATGATGGCGAACCCACTCGGGCTTCTGTGACTTTTGCTGTTCCTTTGACGAGTGTGCAGCCTTCGGCGTCGACTACAGATCCGTCTTCGCTTTTTGCTGCGTATCCTGTCCCCGAGGACCAAGTGGCTGCTGCGAAGGAGGCTGTACGCCAGGCTGGAGTCATGATGGAACAGGTAAAAGTGGCTCGGGAGGCTTGCCAGGCGGCTTACGACGCAAGCTCGGCTCTTCAGAGCAATGTCCAGGTCAGTCGACTTCAACACTTGGTCTGTTTTGGTGTGTCCTTTGAAGATTCTCTTTTCTGAAGGTCTTTAAGTTTGTACACCCACTGGGTGTTTTGTGTTTTTTTTGAGTGGGGGCATGCTAAGTGCACCCACTGGGTGTAGTCCCCGAGACTACGGTCGGCTGCTTGCAGTCGGCTGTAGTCTTGAAATTGAGTCGTAGTTGAGTTTCTTTGCTCTGTCTGATCGGGCCATGTCGAATGGAACGGTATCCCGTCGACTGCGGGCAGTCGACGGCTTATTGTCTCTTAGCTGCTCGGAAGCAACTTGTCTTTGACTTGACTTCAGGGGTCGGTCGGGTGGTCTTTGACTCGACTTCGGGGGTCGGCCGGGTGGGATAGGAACCGGTGGGGGCACGCTAAATGCACCCACTGGGTGTAGTCCCCGAGACTATGGTGGACTGCTGGCAGTCGGCTATAGTCTTAGTATTTATTGTCTTTGTTGCTTTTTCCTTTTTACTGAAATTGTAACTTCTCCTCTTTGACTTCAGAAATCTTGTGATCTTGGAACCCACTTGGCTGACTTGGAGAAGCAGCAAATTCAAATGAAACTTGATCTGGAGCTGGCCAGGACAGAACTACAGACGGTCAGAGATGGCGCCGCAGGTAAGGCGCCTTTGTCGACTGGTTAGTATATCTTCGCTTTCTCCGACTCAATCATCGTTTTTGCAGAAACACTGAAAGAAGCTCTGGCGAAGAAGGATCAGGACTTGGCTGCTGCCCGCAAGGAGGCTGATGACAAGGCCGCTCTGGCCGCACAGAAGCTAGCTTCGGTCGACCACTTAGAACAAGAAAATACCAAGCTCAAGACTGCTCTGAATGAAGCCAACAGGGAGTGTTCTCGTTGGAAGAAGGAGAACCTCACCCTGAGCGAGAAGCTGGAAGGCCTCGCTCGCGGGAGAAACGACCTGGAGAGCTACTTGGGGGACCTCGCGAAGAAGTTGTACCTTAAGCTTGGAGGTGCGCATTCAGTTCCGACTGGTTTTTGAGTCGACTCATTCTGTGAAAATTGTCTTATCCTTGAATCTTGTATGCAGAGCTTTGCCAGAATTTTGAAGAGGAGACCAGTCGAGTGGAGCCGAGCTTGGACCCTGTTAACTCTCTTGTGAAGGACGAGGCCGCAATGAACATGCTCCGTCTGGAGTCTCGTGTTGACGGCGTCGTGGATTACTTGGCTCGACTGAAGGTTGCCATGACGCGGATCGACCCGACACTTTGGCCAGAATCTACGCCTCAGAACGATCTCGAGTCTCTGATGACTCGACTCAATGGAATCTCTGACCGAGTGCAGGAGTGGAAGAAGTCTTCAGCTCGGTGTGGCGCTGACGTGGCTCTGTCCCTGGTCCGCATCCACTGTAAGGAGGTACGGGAGGAGAAGCTGGCCACCATCCAAGTCGCCAACACGAGGAAGCACAACTTCCAGGACTTCATGGAAACATTCATTGCTGCTGCTACCCGCATCGCAGATGGGATCGACTTGGATGAGTTCGTCGCCCCTGCCAGTCCTCCTCCTCCTGAGGAATGAAAAAAAAACTTGCCTCGGGATGCCGAGTGTATTTTGTAATCCGTTGAACTCTGCCTTAAATTCGCCTCGGAATGCCGAGTGGAAGTGTAACAGTTAAACTCTGCCGAGCTGTGGGCTCGAGTACTTCGATCTGAGGTTTCTAGGACCTTTTAGGCTTTATCCGTAATTGATTTGTCGTTGAATCTCTTTGTGGACTACCCGTCGAGTGGGATTTGATCCTCACGCGAAATAACTTTGTGCCTGTGGTGCAGCTCCGAAGGAGAAGGTAGCAGTCGACCTGCCTCTCGTCGTCCTTGGGACATGAGAAGTGTTTCATACTTAGGCGAGCGCTGGGCTGCGGCTAAGCCTCCGAGTGGGAGGATTTCTCTCCACTCGGTAGGAATTTCCAAACTTAGGCGAGTGCTGACTGCAGCTAAGTCTCTTCGTAAGAGAACTTAGGCGAGTGCTGGACTACAGCTAAGCCCCCGAGTGGGAGGTTTGCTCTCCACTTGGTGGGATTTTTCAAACTTAGGCGAGTGCTGACCGCAGCTAAGTCTCCGCGTAGGAGAACTTAGGCGAGTGCTGGACTGCAGCTAAGCCCCCGAGTGGGAGGTTTGCTCTCCACTCGGTAGGATTTTTCAAACTTAGGCGAGTGCTGACCGCAGCTAAGTCTCCGCGTAGGAGAACTTAGGCGAGTGCTGGACTGCAGCTAAGCCCCCGAGTGGGAGGTTTGCTCTCCACTCAGTAGGATTTTTCAAACTTAGGCGAGTGCTGACCGCAGCTAAGTCTCTGTGTAGGAGAACTTAGGCGAGTGCTGGACTGCAGCTAAGCCCCCAAGTGGGAGGTTTGCTCTCCACTCGATAGGATTTTTCAAACTTAGGCGAGTGCTGGACTGCAACTAAGCCCCCGAGTGGGAGGTTTGCTCTCCACTCGGTAGGATTTTTCAAACTTAGGCGAGTGCTGGACTGCAACTAAGCCCCCGAGTGGGAGGTTTGCTCTCCACTCGGTAGGATTTTTCAAACTTAGGCGAGTGCTGGACTGCAGCTAAGCCCCCGAGTGGGAGGTTTGCTCTCCACTCGGTAGGATTTTTCAAACTTAGGCGAGTGCTGACTGCAGCTAAGTCTCTGCGTAGGAGAACTTAGGCGAGTGCTGGACTGCAACTAAGCCCCCGAGTGGGAGGTTTGCTCTCCACTCGGTAGGATTTTTCAAACTTAGGCGAGTGCTGACTGCAGC